>NW_027104983.1:134273-180893 GCF_000696795.3 Halyomorpha halys | reverse complement strand
GATTCTCCACATGTTTTTATCATGTCATAATATAACTTACAGCAAATTTACTTGATGTGTATATATGTATACAGTTGTAAATATCAATAAATAAAATATTTAAAAAAAAAAATTTGGGTGTGAGATGTAATTTTATATTTAAGATTGCCCCAGAGTATGGCCGAATTAGTGAAAACGTTGAACTGTTGATATAATAACGATTGTTGAGACTTAACATGGATAACATTTGATTTATTAAAATTACCATAATAATTAAAATTAATAATTCTAGAAATTTATTAACTACATTAGTTTTTTTATAATTTAAAATACAAATAAATGTTAAAACGATTGAAGAAACGAGTATCTTATATGACCTATAGAAATGAAACATTTATATAAATTAATCCTAAAAAAATAAAAATATTAAGATATGAAGTGGCTAGTTGTAATATATAGAGAGGGTGAATTTAAATTACATTGATACAAGGGTCAGGCGGAGGTGGGTTAAGGGAGTTTTTGTTTTACTCCATTCAACATAAATATCCACTTCATTTGATAGCAGCTTTGCAAGATATAATTGAAACTCTCGTTCCTAATAAGTTTATTTCTGTCTACATGCCATAATAAAATAGAAACTGAGATATGCACTTGAAGGGAGGGCAGCAAATGAAATGTCTTGCTCCTTTTCCATTGTATGTTTCCCCAACGTCAACTTTTTCTCTAGTTGCTCCCTGTAGGGCTCTCCACGGAGAATTGCGAGAGATATTTTTCTTAATTTCGTAAGAATAGTGAATTTAATACACGACATTATTTACAATATTACAATTACAATTTATAATATACGGCATTATTACACAGTTAAATTTATTATATATTATAAATTAAATTATTCATATTATACGTAATGCACCTAATAAATTGCTGTAGATCACAAAATCTAATAACATGATGTTATATGAAAATAAGTGCATATAATTTTGAGTTTATAAGATACTATGTATGAACCTATTTAATAAGGAAATTACAAATTTAAATATACTGTATATTGTATATGAGGATATGAACAACAAGAATTCTTTTTATTTTTATTTTCAGAACCCCTATAACGGAAATAAAAACCGTTTCGTACGTTATCACTAGCTTTTCGAAAAATACAATTAAAGTTTCTTATTTTTAGGAAAATTTATAATATTCATAAAAGAGAGAACCTTTCATTATGTATATATTCCTTTCCTACATGGATCCAAACCTTCCCTAAATTTAGTTGTAATGTAAATTTTATTGACATGTTTCATAAGTAACATATTGAATTGATTAAAATACTATTTAAATTTTAAACATGTAGGATTTGGTGACACATTTTAACGGTCATTTATGTAACAAATGAGATAAAAAATATTGGTAATGCAAGAGATACAGGAAATAACTTAATATAAGCTCTTTATTAAACTGATTACATTGATATATTATATTTATTGTTAAGTTCATGATACTCTCGCTTATAATAATAATAATAATAATGTCATATTATTGCCACCAAATCATATAGAAAATAAACAGGGTAAGTGTCGATTATGCTCGGTAGCACTGGAGTCAATCCAACATATCACGGGTGGATGTGGAGTGTTGGCTGGTACTGAATATTTACAAAGGTACAACAATGTTGCCAAAATTTTGCATCAGGAACTGGCGATAAAGTACAACTTAATTGAAAATAAGAGCCCATACTACAAGTAACACTCGAATAGACTCCTCCAAAAAGATCCTCTCAAGCTCTATTGGGATGAATCAATAATTACGGACCATACAGTACGCCATAATAAACCAGATATTCTCCTTATAGATCTAAGAAAAAAAGAAAGCGGAACTTATTGATGTCGGAATCCCAAACGATAATAATATAAGCTCTACTGTGGGAGAAAAACTAAGGAAATTCCTGATATTTGAATTGAAGGAACTGTATCATTTGGAGGGAGTTACCACAATTCCAATCATAATATCCACCAATGGCCTGGTACCAAAATCGACAGTGGCAGACGTGAATGCTATGGGAGTGCCTGTTGATGCACTAAGAGAGGCTCAACAGTCGGTTCTCTTTGTACCGGTAAAGTGCGAAAGGTTTTAAGTATTTGAAAAGATAAAATAAATAAATAAACAAAATATGAAGGTGGATGGACTTCTAGGTCCCCCACCTCATATATTCAACCCGCAATAACGAGAAAAACCGAATAATAATAATGCTATATACCTATGTATTATATATTATTGTATTTTGCATTTGAATGAAAAATAACGAGGTTTTAAAAATAAATAAAAAATAATAATGATTTATTTATTCTGGGACGTGTTCCCTTTAGAATAATACAGAGAAATCGACAGATGAGAGCTGAGGAGCCTCAGAGTTACTTAAATAAAAATACAAAGAAATATAAATATTCATTATTAAAAATAATTATATGTTGCTTTCTCACTTTAATCAGTTGAACAATAAAAAAAAATATACGGTAATTGATTTTTTTTAAACTTTCAAGGTTAGAAGGAAGTTTCAAATTTTAATACTGTTAGTTTTGTATCTGAATCGCTCCGAAAATACTTATCAGGTTAAACAGCTGACAAAAAAATAAAATAAGTATAAATTATGTAGATTTATAACTGATGCTAAGTGTTATTTGGTCATCACTATAAATAATAAAAACCTATTTTTAAATATTTATTTTTTACCATATACTTATGAGTGTAGTGTCTCAAGCTATAGCTCTTTACCTAGCATTAGATTTTCCTTCAGATTTTTTGCCAAGGACTGGATTAAACATCTTTAATTCCTGGACTTTCGGGAATGGCGTGTGTTGTCATAAAATGGGATTGGGACCCCCGTAAATGTTTGATGATATTAAGGTCAAGAATAAATAACGATCTTGAAAGAAACCTGATACTTTTTTTATCAAACCTTTCTTCTTGTTTTTTTCTTTCATCTGACCTTCTTAGCTAACCTCTATTCGGAATACGAAAAGTTTGGGACATAAATCCGTATTGGAAGTGTGGGATCGCCTTAAGTACCGAACTCTGGGGATACTCCAGCACTAGGTCAGTCACTTTTATTGGGTTCATCACGCAAAGGAGAAGTCTTGAAGTATGTCAAAGTATCGACTTTTGGACACTAAAGTACTTTGAAGAAGTATAAACTTCGTGAAGATCTTTCGAGGCCCGGTCGGCAGAGGGGAATCTTGCTCTAGTTTAGTAGTTCTAACTTAGTATCTCTATAATATGAGAAATATTTTAATTAATACTTAAGCAGCTTCAAATATAATATTTTATCTCGGATTCTAATTATCAATACGGCTAAAGAATCTAAATAATTTCAAGATCTTATGGCGGTCCATATGGGGTATCTTCTTATATATCGAAAATTTTGAACACCGACTGTGATAGATAAAAGTATATTTTTAGTGTGTGTATTATCTTCTAATTTTTATAAAATCTAGTGTGATTTTTTATTCCCTTGTGTGAGTGTCTAGCTTAATTTTATATTACTCGTAGGTCTTTTATTCTGAAACATGAAAATTTTGAATTAATCGAGACATGTTTGATCGATTCAACAAAGAGTTATTTATTAAAAATTATAACAGTTAATAATTTTACTAATTAATTTAATCATATGTGGTTGTTATGTGGAGGTAGAGACAGAACTTCTCTAAATAACTTTAGATTCGACATCGACAATAGATATCCAATGAAAAGGAAATTGCTATTATTAATAAATACGAGTTAAAATAATAGCTTTTGGATACTTGAGACTGGCAAATAGCTTGTATTGCTTCTTTTATGTGTTCCAAAACATGGTTCATATCTGTATTTAAGAAAAAGCAAAAATATGTTTTAAGAAAGAGATAATTCGGAAAATTTGATATCTTCAGGCCGGGGTAAAAGTGTAAATACCTCTTAATTTCGCTTCAATATGATAAATTCTGATTTAAAAAAAAAAATATTGATATCTAGCAATCCCATTACAATTACATTAATAAAATCTATTAGGTCCCAAATAAAGTTTTCTCTGTAACTCAAAATCCTTGATGCTCCTTACAAATAAACTTAACCATAAAGACCGTAGTATCCAATTTATTGTAAATTTGCCCTAAACGTTAATTCAAGACTCCTTACCCCCAAAAATCCACTATTTCTTTAATTTATTCTTCTTTACTCTCCGAAGCGTCTGAAAAGAAGATGGTCGAGAGAATTTCTAACTTAAAATCAATTTTTCCTTCACCAGATGTCATGTTTTTTAATTCATAGGTTTTTAAATTTATCTACGGCATTTTATTAGACCGTTTTAAGTTTCAATAAATAAATAAACAAAATTGTTGCCTGATAATTTATATTTTATAAATCATATATTATGTGAACAAAAAATACTGCTAAAAATGGTACATCCAATGATTAATTCGAGGATTTGGGTTGTTCTACATATTATTCTATCGGAAAAATAGCTTATATATATTACAGCTTAAATATATATAAATAGCTTATATATATTTCCGGACAGATTGCCTATTTAATTTTCTAACATTTCTATTATGTAAGATTAACAATTCTCATAAGGGAAAGTATCCGTTATAGGACTATATCGGATGTGAACAGATGTATGAGAGGAACCTGGCTACAAGGTCTAACTTTGAAGTTCACAATTGTCTTCATGTCCACTCAATAGTAACGAACTCACATGCGGAACTACACGATTGTACTGACAACTGAGTACCATTCTTAATTAGAAGAAAGGAGTACTAGTGGTCAACAGTAGTCTGTAAGCCCCTTACTATTTGTACAAGGACTGTGATCTATCTGCAGTGTTTGGTGGCCGGATTGCTGATCAGTGTCTACACCGGCAGCAATCAAGGAAACTAACAGGACATAAAATGTATGGCTAACTTCTTTTACCTTCATTTGCTTTACTCTCTTTCTTTTTTTATTATTTAATTTAATTTAATAAAAAAAGATTATCGTAAGATTAAAAATAGGGTTTGTA
The DNA here is from genome assembly GCF_000696795.3 of Halyomorpha halys. Lineage (NCBI taxonomy): Eukaryota > Metazoa > Arthropoda > Insecta > Hemiptera > Pentatomidae > Halyomorpha > Halyomorpha halys. The sequence goes on along the minus strand of NW_027104983.1, from coordinate 175,891 downwards.
CCCCTTTGTATTTTAATAAAGTTTTCCCCCTTTCGCTATTTTTTATGGTTGCTCAATCATTATGTAAGCGGGAAGAATTTTAAAACACAGGAGTGCGGTCAAAAGATATAGAAATAGTTTACGACTATTTTTTCACGACGTTTCGCCCCACTTTGTAGAACTTCACCAGAGCTGTTAAAGTTGAGAGCATTCTTAACTTTATACAGTTTTATGTTTTTTTAAAGTTATTGTAATTTATTTATATCATAATATAAACATAAATATTAATCTGACAATTTAAGTCCAAAATAATAAAATGAGAGCGTTCTGATAGGTTTTGGAATAATATCTAAAAATATACAATTTCTTAATTTTTGTAATTTAATCATTAAGATCAAGGGAAATTTCATTAGTAAAGTGATTTCTATAAATTAGGAAATTATATATCCTTAACAACTTATCGTTTGCCGACGACCAATTTATCATTGCCCAGTGTACAGAAGATGCTGATTAAGAAAGTTACAAGAAGAATGTAAACAAAAGGGTTTGTTCAATGATAAAGAGAAGATAGGACTATTGTAAGCCAGTAATGATTGCGTGGCATTGAATCTGGGAGAAAGCACTGGGAATAGTCCAACATTTTAAATATCTTGGTTCTGTTACTGAATTAAATGGTCCCTACTCATGGAAATAAAACCAAAGACAACAGAAGGTAAAATCTTGACGTCAATGCTTAATTCAATATGATCGGCCTGAAATATTATTTCAGAAACCGAAATGGTTGTACGAAGACACGGTTAGCCACAACATCCTCATTAACAAACTACAAAATCTTCTTCTATCCAACAGTGTTTTGCGCTGGTTTCAATCTTTCCTTTCCGATCGCTCCCAGGACGTAGTGGTTCCAGATAAACCACCATCATTGACTTGACCTCTTACCTGTGTTGTTCCTCAGGATTCATCGCTTTCCCCGACCCTTTTCGCCATCTACATCAATTCTAATTTTCTTGAAAGATAGAACTAAGAAAAATCGAGATGTAAAAATGCATTTAGCTCAGCTATGAAGTAAGAAATTGACATGATGAACTTTCTTTATGTCAAATGTTATTATTAATTTTAATAATTACTATTAAAGTGATTTGTTTCTTAAATATTAAAAAAAAAAAAACCCAAAACGTTGGGTCAAGAATAAAAATGTTTTTACACACAAAAGGCACTTTTCTAACACTGAGTTTACTTAAGACTCAATTTGTAGGTAGTGTAGAGGTAAACAAAATCTTTATAACTTCGAAATAACAGTGAACCTAAAAAACAATATTACATACGAAATTTTGATCCAAATCGAACTCCGGAAAGTGTCTAAATATTGGAGCTGAAATGTGTACATCTTCACCAAAATAACGCAAACCGTGTTTTATGAGTTTTTAAACGGGGGAAAAATACTCTCCCACTCCTTTTGTAGCCTATCGATACAAAAGTATTTTATTTTTGAGGAATTTTTATCATTCAAGTAAAAATAAAATAAATTTTTTTTTTGTTAAATGTGATGTTTGTACTATTATTATTTTCAAGAGACAGCTTCCATAATCGTAATTAATTGTATTGTTTAATTAAAATACAAAAAGCTCAGATTTAACCACTAATTCTCATTTCGACGTGATTCTGATAATTACTTATGCTCGGGGAGGCCTAACGAATAAACCACTTCAAACGGGTTTTATTTAATTCCTTTGTTATGTAATTGAAATAAGTAAAGTGTATAATAATATTTTTTAAATCGTGTGATGATAGTTGCAGTGGTTGACATCACAAAGTCTTTATTGATTAAAAACATGTTGCTGTATATACATCCTTGGTAAATATTAATTCCCCCGTTTGAGATTATTACTCCACTCTAGACAATATTACATTCCCGTCTGAGTATTCTATCTTTTGACTTCAGTGGTTTATTTTTCCTCTTTTATTAACTTAACCTATAAAATGTTTATATGTAACCTCACATAAGATATTCAATTAAATGATATAAATTCAATTAAAAATGTAGAGCAAAGAAATTCTTAATGTGAAAATTTGGTCACCGGAAGTAGGTTAAATGAATAATCCATTTATTTTTAACTTTCCACCCTTATTTATTCACCCTTGGCGTGTTTCCAGTTTCCTCAGTGTGTCCATTAAGCGTTCATGTTAATTTTTTTTTTTGATTGTACACAGTAAGAATAAAATTATGATTATAGTTGAATTATATAAAATAATATATTTAAAATTGGATACTGAATATTACTTGTGATTGTATCGAAAAATAAGTCAATTGACTAATTGTGTCTAATATACCCAACAAATATAATAAAGGTAACAACATTGTAGTGAATGAAATAAGTTACAGATAACGGATGAATCACGTAATGGAGCATCATTGCTGGTCAGGGATAATTGTTCTGGAGTCCAGCAAAACATAGATGGGAGGATTGCAACAAGTCTAGTTTTGAGGAGTTAAGCATTGTTAGAATTCATTGGAGGGAGTTTTATAAAATAGGGCTGTTTATATAAGTGCATCGAACCTCTGGGGTCGCTAAGCCTTTACTCATTATTATGCTTATTAATTTCATTGAACAATAAAGTTATTCGAAATCTAACATTTGTTGTTATATTCAAGTACTAAAGACAAAAAAAAATGAATTAGTTCTTTTTAAAATAATTTTGTTAGTGTAAAAGTGGAAAACTACTCAATACTAATATGACTCGGAAATCTAAATCTAGAGAGAATGTTTCTTAAATCTTTTATTTTTTTTACTAAATTTTCTTTTTAGGAAGTTGATTATATATTCGGGATATTATTCCGTACTCATGTTAGTACATTGTATCCTCATATTGGTAATTTTTATCATTTTCATTTTGAAATCTTGTAATCTATACACATATAGTCTAAAATTTGTATGACTATATGAGTTTTATTCACCTCAACAATTTATATATATTAAAAGCAGTTTTCTATAAGATTCCATTAAACTGATATTAGTTTAACACCGAAATTTTTTATTCATGATAGTGTGTTTTTCATTTATATTAGTTTTTAATTAAATAAAACCATTAAATAACACGTTACTTGCAAATGCATCCTCTAAAATAATAGAGTGAAGGTGTGACAACTTTATATTTGACGGTATATTACTATGGAATATTACTGGACATTTATTTCAAATTAAATATTGCATCTTTATATCCTGGATATATCCATAAGGACCCGAATTCGATTCCGGCTGTGGCACATAATTATTTTATGTTTCACTGTTGCCGTGAGGGTTCGGGAGCCCTCCAGGGTCCAGCCATAAAATGAGTACTCTTAATTGGGTATAAATCAGGCGGTCGAACATGATTCTGACCAAATCGCCTCCTTGCACAACCGTTGGCCTAGTAACAGTACTTCTTTGCAAAGTTTGCACTTTCTCATTATGAAGTAATATTTTATCATTACTTCATAATGATAAAGTGCAAATTATGTGCTAATAGACAAAATTTTGTTGTAAGTGTTAATTTTTCTATTTAAAATTTAAAATATTTTTGTATATATAAAAAAATGTACTGTTCTTATAGGAAATCATTACTAATTTACTGCTAAATGCTAATACATAAAGCAATAGTAAAAAAAATATTTAAAAAGTGAAATTGAATTAAATAAATCATCAGGGTAATTAATGTACAATTTTCAAGATTAATCTACATAAATGTGCAACGGGGTTTGACTAATTAGATATATCATTTTTTTCTGGTCGAAGTAGTAAGATATCTATCTATAAATTACTTTATAGCGAACAAACTACATATTGTAATAATTATCTTGTTTTATGTGCTGTTCAATAAATTAATAAGTAACTTCGAAAGTTTTTATAATACGATCGTTTTACATTTCCTTGCTTATACTTACAATTACTTAAGTACAATTATAATGTTTATAGTATAACATTGTTACTGTATTTTGTAAGATACAAATGATAAAATAAACTTAAAATTTAAAATAATTATGAAACACAAAAAATTACTTTCACTAATTTATAGCTGTAATTATTTGATCTTTTCCCGAATTAACTCTTCAAAATCGTGGTTAAATGATTTGATTTTGTCTAATTTCAAAACTTCTATTTTATTTTTTAACTTACTTCAAATTACCCTTGACATAATTGTGAGACACAATGATAACATTTAATCTTTCTTGGAATAAAATTATTTGATTTATTTATTGCTTTTATGAAATTGAGGTATAAGAAGTTACTATGTAATATAAGAAAAAAATATTTAAATAAATTTGATTTTTAAGAAATTGTAACCTTAGTAGTTATAATTTTATAAAACTGAAAGAGACGCTCTGTAATTTATTATTAACTTGTTTTGCACTTACCTAACTATTGTAACTTGTTTTCTGTTTTATTCTTGTTTTACCTAATACAATTTTCAATAATAACCCGAGCAATAGCTAGCCATCTGACTCCGGGGTACCAGATGCCATTGTTTTTCCATCCAGACACTCCAGGCTTTATTGGTCTTATACTGGAGCCTGTTTCTTTTGCTTTGCCAGCTGTATTTAGACGGGAATATGATTTCACTCAAAACTCGGAAGCGTAATTCATTCTGCCTAGAACTGTTTACAAACAAATTTCCAATTTTACGAGGCGCGCCTGGCTGTGTTTTGCAACAGCTCAAAGTTTGCAAGTACGCCCTTGACATGACTGATCGGTTTTAGTTCTAAGGATAAGAAAACGTATATTAAAATAGCTATCAATCATGATTTCCGTCAGGCTCCAAAAGAGAGAAACAAATCCTGAGAAATATGTGTACATATATATTTTTTAGGGGGGGGGGATCTTCAGGATCAGCCAATAAGGCTGTATTGACTATATTGAGGCGTTTCATAACTTTATTGTTTGAATTGTCATGTCTATTGTCTATTACAGCAATGTAGAACACTCTGTTAATAGCCAAATGTAATTAATGTTTTTATTTTAATAATTAATAATCTTAAATTATACTCTGTACTTTGTTGTCTTATAATAATTAGTTGAAGAAACTGTTTTTGATTTTTTTCATTGTACGGGATGACTATACAAACAATGGAGGTGCGAAACATTACCTCAGTATAGTTGTCTTATTGACTGATCCTCAAGATTGATATGAGATATGCTCTACAATGAAAAGAACAAACAGTTTTTAAAACAAAGAATTTCTTCAACTCATTAATAAAAAACTACAATTTTCAGAGTATAATTTAAGATTAATGACTATAAAACATTCCTTACAATTTTCTATTACAGTGTGTTCTACATTTCTGTGATAGAACGAACTCAAAGTTTTTCAAAAGCCAGAACTCCAGAACTGAACATGAGTGAAATGGAGAAATGTAATGGGTTTTTTTGGTTTTTCCAAAATGTAACCGTTCTTTCTCATAAGTAATCGATCTGTTATTTCTGTTTTATGTTTTACCTATTTATATTTAGTGGTTTTAATTATATGTTATGTGTTTTCAAAAATCAAATTCATGTTACTTCAATCTCACAAGCACAAGGTCTTAAATTATACTCTTTACATCGTAGTTTTTTATTAATTAGTTGAAGAAATTCTTGGTTTGAAAAAAACAACATCTGTATTTTGCAAACAATTAATTCCGTTTCTAGGTATGTAACGAGTGAGATCTCGTGAATTTTTAAAATAAATTTCAATTCAATATACTAATGAATATTGAATTATATATAAAGATAAATTTTTGTTGCTATTTCATATTTTATCAATGCATAATTAAGTTTGTGGCTGGGAATATTAATAATATTTTTAGAGGTTAATAGTTTTTTATATAACGTAAAATATCCAACATTTACCTCACAAAACCAACGTGAATATTTGAAAAAAAAAAATGAGTATTGGTTTTTTGATATCACAGCAATGTCCATCCTAGTTTTTCAATACGTTTAGTTTTCCAGTTTTTCAGATTCATTTTTCTAAATTTGGCTTTTTTTTTTTGTCAAAGCCACAATATGTAATAAAATGTGAATTAAAAATAATTCCAAAACTAAAAATACTAAAATAAGATATAATTTAATAAATTGAAATTAAAATCTGTACCGTTACAGCCCATGAAGGGTTAAGGGTGCAGTAATTTGTAAGAAAGTACTGTTACTAGACCAACGGTTGTGCATGGAGGTGGTTTCCCCAGAATCACGCTCGACCGCAAAAGACTTGAGGAGGGCACCAGATCCCACAGGGTTGACTCACGGCTACAGTGTAACATAAAACAATTTTCTGCCCAGCCGGATTCGAACCCAGGTCCTGGGAGTTAGTAACATCGCCCCACCGAAGTTAGTAACATCGCCCCAAGAAATAATTAAAAAAAAAAAAAATAAGCGACTACGGAAATAATCCTATTCGCCTCAAGGTACGGAATACATTTGCATGCATACGAACTCCTACTTAACCAAATTTGTGGGTTATTAGTAAAGTTGACGTCTAGGATTGTTGAATTTCACAATTAGGACAGTAGTCGGGTGCCTTTCACTACATGTTACGACTCTCCCTTCCCGTGCATCTGAGCTTGCAAGCATTAAGAAAGTAAATTAATGTATAGTCAGAAGAGTTTTAATTTTCGTTCGATTGTTCATGACTCCTCCTACGCGGAGTTTCAGTATTCAAATACGTATACTTCACTAACAACTTACTAAAATGTTAAAATATATAAGCAAGTACTTCCCATTGCTTAGAATGGAGAGTTATACATTATGCTTATATCCTTAGTTGTTTTTTTAAAACTTATATTATTAAAAAATGCTACAATGTTGCTTCCATCGGTTTTAAACATTGTATTAGTTAATTTTTTTTTTCTCGAAAAAAATAGAAAAAGATATGAAGTTTATCATTCTATATTGTAGCAGTCTTTACTGAAATAAAAAAAAGTTAGCTGTTGCATGATTGGAAGTGGTGTTTTAAATTACTATGAACAAACTTATAAAACAAAACCTAAATTTATTATTGCTATATTTAAAAGATTGGGATTAAGAATAGATACATCGGTTATTCTAGTTGACGATGAAACTAAAATAAAATAGGCAGTGATTTTTAAAAACGTGTGAAATATCTGAGACACCATTTAAGCCTTTAATTTATACTCTTAAAATTTAAATATTTTACAATTTTAATTTTATTAAAAATTTAAAGTCCTATATTGAAAATAAAACACTAAGCAAAACATAAATCTAGGGTCAATGACCCTTTGGTTTTAAGCCTTACGACCACAACAAACAAACAATTACTACATTTTATCCTACCTATTTGAATTCCGTTTATAACTTCGATCCATCATTAGACATTTTTTTGAACTTCACATTGAAAATTCGATTTCTCAAATTAATGAAAACGATAAGTACTTCGACGTAATATCATAAAATGTGAAGTAGTCCCAGAGGAGGGCTTAAGTGGATGGAAGACGTAAGAGGGAAGTTTTGACACTCCTTGTCAAAAGTATATGGCGTTAATGACTACTTTGTTGTCTCCCTTCATCATTGTATGGTTCAAAGAATTCAAAGGACCTAATAACTTAACTTTTTTTTTTAATTAATACAATATCATAAAACTTTTTATGAATGTTAAAATTTTATTTTATTATCAAATTTATAATCTGAATAAATGTTCTGTTTAAGCGATAAAATGTAAAGAAGAGTAACTTCTTCCCAATTCTTAAACATCATTGCTATTATATAAGTAAAAATCAAAGTAGTTCCAAACAAGTAATTATAACTGGAATTGAGAATTATTCCTAACATTATTTCTTGTAAAAATTTTGCTCAGTTATTGGTTGCAGTTTTATGAGCGCAAAGAAGTGTCTAAAGGGTTTCAATTGTACCGTATTTGTTTTTCTAATTATGTTGTATTTGTCTCTATAATAGAAAATATAAAGTATATAATAAACCAATAATACTAAATGACATGGATTTATCTGCCTTATAAACTTCGATGAATCAATAAGTATTATGTACAGTTGAATTTGTTGAAGTTACTCTTTTTAGAATTACTATTTATTGGATCTTAACTGATTATATTGGCTTGTAATTTAAAATTCACAGAGAAAGCTGTATCTATTATCCTTTAACCATTATTTGAAATTTAAATTAAATATTCATATTGAAATTTTAAAGACAGTTGAGTGAAGAATACCCGTAATGACACTGCTTTTATTTATTAACTTCTTTTGTAAATTAATGATAATTTGGAACGGAAATCGGCTTTTTCAGTTTGTTAAAAAAATTATCATTACTTTTCAAAGTAACTTGATATTCTATAAATATGTTTTCTGATTCCTAGTCGTTGTATAATTGACGCTTGTAATTTTTTTTTTTTTCCTAACTTCAATGTAATAACACCATGAACATATTTATATTCATACTTTAAAAACATTTTCGAAGTGCCTCGTCACCTAGGCCACCGTATCGGAAGGTATATAAGCATTGGAGCTGGGGGTGGGGGTGGCGCAGCGGCAGTGGGAAGTGGGCAGCCGTGGCGAGAGGATGCTCAACCTCTACAAGTTCGGCTCCTTAGGCCGTGGTCCCAAGGAGGAGTACATCGGCCACGACAGGTTCTGCAGAGAGAACCCGGGTTCCAGCTACAAGAGGAGGTCCCACAGGTCTCACTCTTCGGAGGTCAACTTTACCAGCCTCTTCTCCTGCGTTGGCTCCAGGCCCAAGGAGGAACCGAGGTATGGGAGTTGGCTCCTTTTCGGTAGACATTATTGGAGTGTAGAAGATATTTTGGCCAGAAAAAATTATGAATTATAAAAAAAATATTTTTTTTAATAGTTCAGTTTATAATTTGAATCAACGCATGATTAAGATAAGTCGAAACATTAGTAAAACCTTGGTAGTGGCACAAATTAAAAAAACTTTCTTGTTAATTTTACATTTAACTTATTATAAAGATATTATCGTAGACTTGAGATGATTTTTAACAAGGCTAACTTAGTAGTAGTCTGATAGGGAATACCAATGGTAGTTGTTTTAAATTATACCACTATCAAGGTAAATCACCATTATATACAACTATGTAATTTCTGTGGCCATTAGAAAAAAAAAATGATATGAAAAACATTAACTTTATCACAGTTTAAAATTATGGTAAATAATTTAGAAAAGAAGAACACATTTATGGAATAAATAATTAAATTTATAAAATATAAAAAGTTATATTTTAAAATTTGTATATAATATTATAGACTTTTTAAACAAAATATAGATATTTTGATAAAATATCGATATTTCTATTTTAAAATTTGTATATAATTTTCCTCAATCATTGAGTTCAATTCATTTAGTGTAGAAATGAGTTATTTTTAGAAATATGAAGTAATTATTGTTGAAAACCGCATTATGTAGGCTGTAGAATTTCACTAAAAAATTATAAATATAGGATCAAATTGTATGGGATTCTCTTATTAAATTACACGAATACTTGAATAATTTTTCTAAATCTTTTTTTTTTGTCATGGTTCCGTACTGGCCGGTTAATTTATTGTTTATTTTAAATGATCTACTCATATTTAAATAATCTAAATTTATTTTAACACCTTGAGGCAGGTATAAAGTTCTGATATAGTGGGCTAAAATTTTTTTTTAATTAAAAAAGTACACAATTACGAATTATTATTATTATTATTATTTTTTTAAGCAGTGCAAAATGTACCTTATTATTTGGTTCTAACTATATGTTTTGTTTTAGTTTTTATTATTTTTCTTTCAACATTCTTGTTATCGATTAGTTAAAATAATGACTTAACTGAGCCGTAGGTCGTAAAAGATACTGTAAGAATAAAAATTTTAAGGTTTTTTATTTTACAATAGAACAGAATGATAAAATGTACAAAACACATTCTCATTCATTTAACTATTTATTTATTACCGCTGTGATACATAATCGCCTAATTCTAAATATTTATCAAAATTATTTTACCTGAAACATTCCTCCAATTATTTATTAGCCTTATTAATGGAAGAATCGTGTGTAAATTTAGAAAATAATGCTAATAAGATATTTATAGGGAAATATTTATAGGAAATTACTTAGTTCAGTTTGATATTTGTTTGAACATCTATTTAGCTGTCGTTTGTGTGACTATTTATTTATAGATTCAAAACAAAAGCAACAAAGAGGGTCTTTTTCGTTTTAATGCTTTTGTTATATTGAATGTTTTCCCTTATAATAAACTCCAAACGTTTTTCTGAATCGTTGAAAATAAAATTTAGGAAGATTTTAAACTTTTGTAAAACAATTGTTAAAGCGGTACTTAAGTCGCTTTTTTCCTGGTGGTTTCATATGTGCAGTATTTTGTCAAGATGCTCAACATCCTTGGATGAACCTCGCAAGATATACGAGATACAGGTGTTTGAGCTCCGGTAAATTATTTCCTTCTCTCTAGCTCTATGAATGTATACAAAAAATATCACTTCATTTTTCTTGTTGATTAAGTAATTTGAGGATTTTCATCTAAATAACTTAATTTCATTTCTTATTTATATGAACTATATTGTTTAATTTTTTTAAGGAATATTTTAGTACAGAATTATTTTGCCTTATAATCAATCAGGTACTTTGGAATTTTCTGTTACACTGTAGCCGAGATTTAACTCTTGTGGATTCTGGAGCCCTCTTGGGGTCTAACCAGCCTCCTAAATTGGGTACCCTTAATTGGGTAAAAATCTGGCGGTAGAATGTGATTCTGACTAAATCACCTCCTTGCACAACCGTTGGTCTAGTAACAGTACTTCCTTGCAAAGCACTGCACCCTTAACCCTCCATGGGTTGTAGCGGTACAATTTTGTTTGTTTTAAGGCACTGTAGAAATGCCGAAGGCATTATTTAGAACAACAGTCTACAGTATGTCATTGGACAATTCTTTAGCATAATGAATTATAGATTTTAATAAAAATTGTTTTCACAATTCAAATTAGTAAAAGTTAATAAGGATTCCTTTTTTAATCATACAATTGTGATTCTGGAACTAAAAAGTATCTGTGCTTTAAAAAAATTTGTATTAACAAATATCTGGACCGTTAAAAATATTTTTAACACAATTTTTCCAATTTTTTTAATAATACATCTCCTAAGTTGTGATATCTCATAATTTTGAAAAATTCTTTTACTATAAAAAAAAAATCAAGACACTATTTTAGAGACATAGTGAAAAAAATTTACTCTCCTATGCTACGAAATGGTACCTGTGAAATCTCGTCTAATCAAATTTTATGTCTCTAGTCTTTGCTATTTTGCCATTAATTTTTTTCTAAATTTGAGTATAATGTACAGTTTTTTTGGGTTACGAGCAGCATTAGTGATTTTATTGGCTTTTAATTTAAATCACACAGGGAACGCTGCATCTATTATCCTTTTACAATTATTTGAAATTTGAATTAAACAGTTAAATGAAATTAGTTTTCACAATCAACATTTGAAATATAGTGTAAAGTAAACTATGACAGATTTTTAAATGAAAGGTCCTTTTTTTGCACCCTCAGAGTATCGTATTTTTGTTTGTTTCAGTGTTATATTCGTGTTTATGTTGTATATCAGTAAACAAATTTCGCGTTTTTTAGATAGTAGGGGGATTAAAGCAATTTTAAGTGGGCCATGGGTTGGATTGAAACGACCACATTCAATTGTAACCTTGAAATATACTTTTTAAAAAAAGTTAAAACTTTTTGCCAAATTTTATTCGTGTTTATCTACGTACTAGTAGCTATTTTAAAAATAAATGACAAATTTTACGATTTTTAGTACTTTATATATCATGGGGTTATAGCAATTAAAAGAGAGGATTTATTAATAATTAGATTGATAACCAACGGATTAAGAGAAGAGAGTTATATTTATTAGTCCTCAGTGAGACAATGAAGATTTTTTACAATTTTTACCATCGAGATAAAATTTCAATATGCAACTAATCTGTATATTTTAAAATAATTTACTTTTATCAATATTGTTTTATCTATATACATAATAAGTATTAAACTATAATTGGAATTCATTCATTTCATTGTTGATTTATGATTTTACAATGGCTTAGCGATATATTTCCCATTTCTTCCTACTCCACTTCTCATTCACTAGCAAAAGCACTTGAATCGTCATATCGACATATGTCAGATGAAAGACCCTTTTAGATGGTTGCCACCAAGAATGGATGGTTATGACCCAAGGGGAAAACATTTCTTCTAAAATAAGAGCTTTTCTAACATGAAATGTCAATTTTCGGAATGAAGATATATCTTTGTTCCGATAACTTTGCAATATTTCTAATTTTGTTAAATAACTGATAATAACATTGCACTATTTTTTAAACAAAATTTATAGGTACTAGGTTACTAAAATCTAAAATTTCACTTTTAACTCCATATTTAGTAAAACTTAAAATTAAATTTTACAATAACTGAAAAAATAATTAAAAAATTATATATCTTTTTTATTAACACTAGCCAATGAAGTTGTGTACTATGAACGGTTGGTGAAGACAAAGCACTGAGTCGCCTTGTAGGAGTTAGGTTTGATATTTCATAATCTTATTGATCCAAAATTGAATTTGCATTTAACTCTTCAGTAAAGTGAATTAAAAAAATGGATTAGATTTAACTTTAATATTATTAAAAATAAGTAATATTAATAACTTAGAATCAATCTTATTTAGGAATGTCACTAAGTGGTTCCAAATAAAACCTTGTTTCTCTCGAGGTGTTATAACTAAGTGATTAGTAGCCGTTTTGCCATTTTAGACATTGCACTAGATCTATTGGATTTTTTTTTTAATTTGTTGATGTGAGATATGTGCTGCTCCGAATTTATGTGATACTTTTCAGTCTTGTCAATAATATCTGAATTTATGAAACTTTGACTTGTGAGTTATTAGTAGCTATTTAAGAGACCCTTAAAAATAAAAAAAATTGTTTACTTTGATGTTCTGTTGAACTGATTATTGAGAGTTTTGGTGACGATTAATTTATTATTTATTCTGAAAAATTGTATCCTTTCGTAACCCATCTTAATGCATGCTTATGAAGCATATCCTAAAAAAAAATGTGATTTAACACAAAATTAATTCTATCATCATCACTTCAATATCCAAGACCAATTGCTGTTCTTAAAAAAATAAAAACAAATACTACTTGACCGTTGTTTATGTAAAAAACAGAACAAATGCCTTATGCTTTCTTCAGCTAACTAAACTACTTTTTCTGTTACAAAAATAAGAACCCTCCCTTGAGCCCCTTATAGTTCGGTTTGATTTGGATGCACGTTAAATGTATTTTTTAAAAGATTTTTTTTCACTAATCCTATTTTCCGTCTGTGTCAAAAAAACAAACATAAATTTGATATTCAAATATTTGATTACTCCCTAAGAAAAAAATATCTGTCTTTTAGTTAACTAGCTGCTATATCTTCCTTACGATTCCTATTGGATACGTTAGAAAAAACTAATTTACATATTCCGATTAACAGAAGGCAAAAAAAAAAAATAATTTTTGTAAAAAATAATGTAGTATATAGAAAAATAACTGAGATCTTGAAAACGGAAAATAATGAGTACTTGTTATAAAATTTAAGTCACAATATGACTTGTCTCTAGTACCGAATGCTAAATCACGATCGCATAGTACGTATAGGGTTAGCCACTCGATCTTGAGAAATTCGATCCGATCCCTCTATCACGGAGATGGGTAAACAAATGGCCGGAAGAGAAAACCACAGGAGGCTGTCTACAAGCAACTTATTGCATGAAATAGGAAGCTCTCCTACAGATCTTACTGTGGATTATGAACACAGTCATTTTTGGAATGCACTTAACATAACTAACATTAAGATGTGCAAAAAATAAATAAATTTTCTTTTGTATTTATTATCAATAAAGTATATGATACTTTATTATTAGTATACTTTGTATTGATTATAATTAAATTTGATAAAAAACACTCAGTGTGTTCTTAGAGGCTTAATATATTAGTTCATACCAAGTGTTGTGAATTACATATTAGGTAACATATAAAGTATCTAATTCTATTCTGATCCAATAACTCTATAAACCAATTCTAGTTACGAATATAACAAAAATAAATGCCATTTTTCCTCTTAATTAAAAGAATTGCATCTTTTGAAAAAATTAAAAATCGAAAAACCATTAATTCAAGGTTCAAACCGTGCATATATATGTTTTCATAGTTTTTGTTAAAAAAAAAAAAAAAATTAAACCCCATTGATTCTATTTTTCTCTTTGTAACCAAAAATTTGTTCTTGAAAAAATAACGAAGACCGGTTATGTTAACCAGCAAATAAAGTGTATATAAAGATTTTACATCTTTATTTACCGTTTGGGTAAAATTACTTTATAAATCCAAAATAAAAAAGAAATGTTTTAAGGGGGGGAGGGTTGTGTGTAAAAAAAAATGTATATGGACAAGAATATAATAAAAATACAATAATTATGGTTTTAATTAATGTTAAATTATAAGCAACAAATAAAAAAGAATGTTAATTAAATTGTAAATAAATTAAACTCAGTAATTGAGTGATAACAGAGCCCTAACCTATTCATGGTATGTTTTATTGTTTGTTGTTGATGTATTTAGAGAAAAAGTGAAAATAATTTTTAAAAAAGAGTTTTTGCATTGAGAGTGTGTATTTTGTCAGTGAATAGCCCTTTTTAAGAAATTCTAAATGTAACGGTTATGAAATTGTTTTTTCTTTTTGAAGATTATATGACATGGGCAATTAGCCTACAAATGAAAGATATTTTTTAAATTATTCATGACTAATAATGAATTATGTTCAAAATATTGTTATTAGATGAGGAAGTAATATAGTAATAATGCAAAACAGTTTTTAGGTTGTCCCCTTGATAATGGCCTAAGGACCAGGATAAAAGAAACTATTGATAGTAAATTGGATCATTGTAGTTGGTGTTATTATTAATATAAACCACTCTCAAACAATTAAATTATAAATATATTAAATTAGTAAAAACATTGTGTTATTCCTATTGTTTTCTTTATTCAAACGTTTTAGTTAGAACTATATATGACTGGTTAGTAATGAAATAAAGTACAGTAATGTTAGTAACTGTTTTCGATTAACATTAATAACAGAAGTTTATTGGAATTCTAATAAACTATTATTTTTACACCTTAAGGTATTAACTAGCTTATTGACATTATAATCTAAAAGAATTGATTATATCTCTTGACCAATTTCCTTTTATTGCGAAAAATCATCACCATAGTTATAGTGTTATGTATACGTCCACGTTTATGTATATATAACGGCTAGGAATCATATAAGCAACATTGTGTACTTTGCCTATATCAATGCTTATTCCTGTTAAATTGAATAATTCATTAATATTATAAAGTCTAGAATAGTTTTTGATTCATCGAAAGAATAAATTTGATTTCTAGAAGCTCGTAACAAAAAAGAACCTAGTTCTTAAAGAACCATGTTGTTTTCGCGAAGTTCTTATCTACTTTTCCAGATAGGCAAAACTCCAAAAGCGAACAAGGGAGGATATGGGCCAGCATTGGTCACAAAAGATTTCACGCTCATATGTTTGAACGTATCTAGATTTTCTTTATAATAGAATGATAGAATATTGTCATTCCACTGCATTATCAGAGGTAATATTCCTTTTAGGTAACTTCACGACTTCAATGATATGATATCAAGGAAAAAATAAAAGGCATGAAAAAAAAAGTTTCACCATCATTTTGAAGAAGTATTTAATCGACGTGAATTATACATTTTTTTTTAATATTAAAAATTAAAAAAACGTTAACCATATACCACATACAAAGTTAGCACTATGTACTTCAGTCTTTACCGTGTTTGGGACGTTTTAAAACTACCATTTTACTTTAGTCTAGTTATTTTGTATACTTGGAAGTGCAAACTGGTTTAGACTGCCGAAGGTTGGTGAACTTTGTTTTTACTGTGGGTATAAAAAATCTTAATTTTCTCTGAATTGAAAATTATCTCTCGAGTTTTAAGTTATAGACATCAAGGAACAGAATTGGTACCGTTTCTGACAGTCTGTATCCAAATTTATGTTTAAGCTTAATCAATCAAACCGTTAATCCGATTTCGATCAAACTTTCAGCGACTGTAGGGGTTTGTACTTTGTTGGTTCCATATCGATTTCATCTATTCCGTTATTAACTTAATCAAACGTGCTTACGGATAAGTTATTAGATAATATATTTCCATAGGCACACATTCATTTAGAAAAATGCTCATCTATTTTTGTCCAAATTTTGAGAAAAGTTTAGGATTATTGTATTATGGATCTAGTATAATTTTTTTCAATTTTTATCAGCTACTTTTGATCGTACTTTGTCTCAGTTCCATCCAATTTCATCAGGAACTTTTATGTATATTATATATAATAATATATGGAATAATTTCTTTATATAATATATGACACTTTTATATATACTATATGGAATAATATAATAAAAATAAATTTGTATCGCTGCAATCCATGATGGGTCAGGGGTGCAGTACGATGTAAAGAAGTATTGTTTTTTTTTTGGCGCCCAGGAGAATGCACTGTGGCCACATAGGGCCTAGTGTACGCCGTCCATTCTCTGCATAAAGCTGGCCAGTTGTCTTTGTGAATCTGGATCAACATTTCGCTAATTTTAGGGTCTAAGATCCGATCCTTCCCAAAGGAATCATATCCTTGCTAATACATCACATAACATTTACAAACGATGTGATAAGCAGTCTCATCATCCTTTCTGCAGAACCTGCAGGTTGGTGACTCTGATATATACTAGACTCTATATAATATAAATTTAAGGATCAATATCCTTTTTACTGTTAGGTGCTATATCTTATTATTTTATCGTTGAGTTTTATGGTGTCTGGTTCCTGAGAGGAACTTTTATGTCTGTTTATTATTCAAGTAGTTTCCTAATTACTCATTTGACGTCAGGTCTAACTCGTCGTCATACTCGCCAATAATTTAAAAAAAAGTATCCTTGTCCAAAAAATTTCATATAAAATTCTAAATATTTTTTTTTTTCAATTTACCTTAAAATCGAAACTAAGTAATTAATTAAAAATGTGGAAAATATATAAACCGAAATGTATTGATATAAATATTTATATATATTTTTTATTTCGATATATGTTTATAGTTCATGAACTTTCTTTGCACTGTAAATATGAAATGTGATAATATAAAAAAAATCATGTGCATAAACACTCCATTTGATAGATCTGGATTTAGAAATACAAGAGAGAAGAAACGAAACCCAAATTTTAAGTTTAATAATCCTGTTACATGAATGTTACATCTTAAAATCCTCATTCAAAGTGTATTATTAGATTATTTTAAGAATAGTAGTAACACAATAATTTTAATAGCTAGATCAAAATGTTGAGTTATTTCATTTATTTATTTTTTTTTTTAACCATAACAATTTGCGTATGGTTTTTTAAACATCTATCACTTTATACAAGGAAATTTGCTAATCATAAATTAGAAACTATGCCTATAGAACCTTGACATAGTAGATTTATGAGGCGTATACAGCACTCTTGGGAAAACGTGTTCTCAATAAATTCAACTTGATATTCTAAGATAATTTATGTTATCCTTTATAAAATGGTGCTAGGTCAAATCTCATAAATACTACAGTCGGTAAGGGTAATTATACTATAGTGTTTTTAGTTTTATTGTAAATAATGTTATTCATTTTTTTTCCTCCAAATATTACAATGTATATATTTTACTTTTTATTCATTTTGTTTTAAAATTAATAAAGTTATCTCTAATTACACAATAATAAATTAATAGTGATAAAATCTTTTAGAAGGTATGATTGATCGAAATTCATAAGATTTTATTTGCTCCAGTTCACTGAATTTAACTGCGTGTTAGTGATTAATCATGCTGCTCATAATTATGTAGGAATTCTCATATGCATTCCTTGGCTTACTGTATATCTACAGCAAAGGAAATCTCCCGTGGTTATGTTTTGTTGTGAATATTGTCAGAATACTGTTTCAGTAAAAGGCATTATATTTCACTATTTGAGTTAATAGACTATGTTCTTTTTAATAGTTAATAAGTAACTTTTTTGGGTTAAATTATAAAACTTGTGGGAGTGCATCACGGCTTTGGATACAATTAACTCTTATAAGAACTCACTGTATCACAGAGTAGCTCTGAACTAAAGATTTATTTTAAGAAACTTACAAAATACAAATTGGAGTTCAAAAATTCTTCTTTGGTGATTTCAACGAATTGCGAATTATACATTATTTAGTAAAATTGATATGTTTTAATGTAATTTTCTCTAAAATTTAATGAATTAGGAAAATCTCTTGTAAATTAATGAAGGATACAATACCCAATATCAAGCAATAATCACCTGAAAATTGCATTCATATTGTATTGTATAATTATAAAACAAAGAGATAAATTATAAACAATACTAATATCTCATTTATATTTTTTGGTTGAAATTAGAATACAAATTTAACCTGGGTTAAATTTAAAAAATGCTTAAATTGTAATTAAGATCAGCTTATTAAAATTACGCTTGATTTTATTTTATTAACTATAAGTATTTTTAATAAAACTACTTCCCTTATTGTTAATTTTATAGATGTTTACTAAAAGATTTCTTTTATATATACTCTTGTTCGAAAATTTGCAATAATGGTTGTTTTTATTCAATAAAGGATCATAATGTTTTGCTTAATTTATTTATATTTTATTTCTCCACTTTCTTCTTTTTATTTGTTATGAAACAATTATTCTGTCACTGCGTTCTGCTTTGCGAGATCCAGGAAAAAAAAACTTTATTTGTCATTTTGCATAATCTTGACCGGGGGAAGAAAGGTTTGCTTTAATAAGAGAAGGGAGCTTGTTTTCCAGACCAGTGAGGCTTTATAAAAAAGAGCAATTCCTAACCAACAAAAAGTATCTTCTCTCTTCTGACAAAACAAAGCATGGCTATTGTAGAAAAAGTTGCCTTCTCCATTTTTGCATATATCATAAGAGAGTGATTATTCTTTCCATCTTTAAACATTTATCACTTAATTCCGTTTACATTACATTATGTTTTTTGATTGCCGATATAATGTATTTATAATATGTATTTATGATTTTAAAAAAAATTGTTCTATATATTGTTGAACAAAAATGTCAGCCCTAATCTTATTATTTTTTTTATACTTGTGGAATAACAATTCCTTGTAAGCAATCAAATCTATGAGAGTTTAAATGATTTTTTCAACAATATATCAGGAGGCAAAGTTGGTGGTAAGCACTCTTAATAACCCGATCCGTCACCACATGAAACAGCACGGTAGCATGAGAAGTTACGCTCAATACACGGCTACCAAAGAAACTTCTGGAAGCCACTGAGGACGAGACCAGGAAGCAAAACGAAACGATACTCTAGGACAGTGATAAACCTCTGGCAGAAGAGCAAAGAACAAAATTAGAAAATCGCTGCGGGGAAATGATGAGGGCAACCGCCTGACCTACTGACAGAAGACATCGTAAATAATTTTAGATTTGCTTACCAGATATACCTCAAGGCTACTCTTAGTCTATAACTTCTGCCTGAGGATAAAATTCTTCAGACAGGCATTGAAACGAACTAACCTCTTTCTGCTTCTGAAACCCGCGAAGACCGGATTCTAGCCTGCCGCCTACTGACCAATAAGTTAGCTTACACACCTGGGCATGGTTTTTGAGAAACTTATTTTTGTAATAACGACTATATAGCCATACTTTAACTACTGTTAGTTTAATGAGGGAAGATATAGCTCTATGGCAGGGGGAGAAGGCTTGTACGGAAATCATTTAGAAGAGCTGAATATTACCATTAATCCCAAGAATACCGGCTGTATTATTCTCTCCTTCTTGAAGACCAAATGCTCTCTCTCCAATGTCTATTAGGCAGGAGAGTGAGAGGACAGACCAATAGGCAGTATAGTGTAGCTGGTTGTCACCCATGACTGGTACATGACGCTAGCTCACTACTGTTATAAGAATTCAAACTGTTTGGACCATGACTTACTTATTTAATCAGATCCTAACATCTAAATTTTCTCTCCACCACAAATTACTAAATTACAGATGTATACTCAGACCTGCCTCCTCTACGGAGTACCTACGCTTGCTAACATAACACCCACAACAGCCAAGAAACTTCAACGGTTTCAGAATAGGGTCCTAAGACTGTTTGTGAAGTATACTTCATTACAAAGATTAAAAATTGACTACATCTCTACAAAACTTGGACTGCCGACAGTGACGGAGTTCATCTTCTGAAGACACATCAGGTTCCTCGATAGCCTCCAACACTGCACTAACCTACAACTGACATTAACTTCAACAAGATGCCTACAAAGGTGGTAAATATAAACGGTTTCACAGGACTATTAACTCATTACCGACAGTAAGAAAACTGACGAGCCCTGTCATCCGACAAATAAAATTCCATATTTCAAACTTTATCCTTTTATGAGCGCCGTCTTAAAATAAATTCCAAATGCAGAGACCAACTCAACCCATTTTCATTACACCCATATGTCAAACCCAAAACACCCATAGAGCTTAGGAATGAAAAAAAAAAATAGTTTTTCTATAAACCTATTTATATACTAAATTTTATTTGGGGATTTAATAAATTAAGTTTGAACACAAACATGCTTAATATACTGGGACTGATTAGTAATAATAAAAATTATGAATATACAATTGCAGATGTATCAGTATTATGTTTATATTGGAAATGTAATTGGGTTCAGCAACTGACAATCTCAAGTTGCTGATGAAAACGTTTGTTTAATATCGGGGCTGAACTCAATGTGTCGTTTACCATTACTGTGAATGTTAAATTGGAATTCCTTGTCTTATCTAGAGATAGATAATTTGCGTAGATAGTGGTTTTGTGCATGATAAGTTTGTATAACAGCGGTGTTCTAGACGTTGAAGCTCTAAACGCATAATTAAGTTGATGGAGATTAATTGATAAATTTATATTCTTAGTTTGTTTGTTTTTGTTTAGTGGCGCCAAACTTCATTGGCCATCAACGCCATTTATATTTTATTTATTTTTGCTAATATTCGTTAAATTTTATTTATTTTTTCCTTCCGATCAAGTTATATTTTTGTCATCAAATTTTGTGATTTTAAAAACTGAAACTCCAATTTTATTGCTTTATCATCATCTCTAAGGGTTTTTGAGGTATCTTGGTTAGTCCTAAGCTATTTGAGGTTTGGTGTGAAATATGGGCATCGTTGGAAAATATGACTTATTGTTAGATTGTTGTTAGAATGGGATAGAAGTGGGTGAGCCTCATGTGACCTATTTTCAGCCTGGTGTGTACAACCTCCTCTCTACGGCATTTGCAACTGGAGGTACCCCAGGGTTTGACATTTTTAATTTATTCATTGGGCTTTCGTTCCACAAAGATTGCCATTTATCTTCGACTTCCTTTACAAGAGGCCTGCTCATCTCTGACGGAGTTAAAATTGCTTTACCCCGTCCCGGAAGCGCGAGTGCTTCTCTTGCAGTGTGATCGGCTAGTTCATTTCCTTATATTCTTAGTAATGAATAAGTATTCAATTTTATTTTTTTTATGTTTGTGCAATTGCATATGAGTCTTTTTCGCTTAGCATAAAAAATGTTATAGCGCCACCAACTTAACATTAATAACTGATGATGTTTTATCTTTGGAATAAATTCGGAAAGAGAGAGAGTGTATGAGCATTGAATGAAATCACCGTAAGGCTATCATATTATCAATTAGGCTTGATAATATAATCAGATGTGATACTATTCAAGCTAAGCAGTAGTATTAAAAATTTGTTGAGTTCTTTAGTTGATTATTACTGTTATGCCAAAATATTTTGTATATATTTTATTCTTACAATTAGTCTTATATAAATAACTAATTTTATCCTGTATCTTATCGATAGATCTGTATGTATCTGGTCATAGAATATATTCTTTAGTCCCCATCAAAGTTGTAACTGAAAATTCTACTGTTTTAGAATAGCAATTTTGAAGTTTGTAATTCTGCTTCGTTTTAATATATTCACAATTTTATAATGATCTATCACTAATGTATTTTTATTTCTGAACTAGCATTTTATAGGAAATATCGAATGTAATGTTTATAGCCTAGGTTACAACAGTTAAAAACTAAAAATATTTAAAAATTGTTATAATCGAAAATGAGATATAAACTCTATTTTCGGTAAAATATTGCCATCATTCTAAATTAAAAACAATAAGGTGTAGTAGTGAACGAATTTATTCATATCGCTATATTATATAATATTAATAAATTAAATAGTAGCAAAAAAATAAAATCAGAATCTTAATTACAGCTATACTTGAGTATAATATTCACATTCAGCCTTAAATCAGACCATAGCTTATTAAAATTAAAATATGTACCGCTACAGCCCATATAGGGGTTCAGTACTTTCTAAAGAAGAACTGTTACTAGACCGACGGTTGTGCAAGGTGATTTGGTCAGAATCACACTCGACCGCCAGATTTTTTCCTAATTATGAGTACCCCATTTAAGAGGCTGGGTGGACTCCAGGAGGGCTCCAGGATTTGACTCATGGACAGGACCATAGCTTATTACTTCATTTTAATAGGGAAAATGAGGAATCCAGATCCTAGCTCTTAACTAAAACACTTATTCCTTGAAGATAAACATGTTCCATTTCAGTTGTATATCGTTAAACATTAACATGGCATTATTGTTTTGGCAATAAATATATTTATCCATATATTTTTGTATCTGTAATTTAATCCTTACCGAGATCAAAATAGTGCTTTGTTAATTTTTGATTCAGAGGCCAGAGCTCCCACCTAACACATTTCCAGATCATGAATATAGCTTGTAAATAAATGAACAGAAGGCTGTTTCTCCCTCATCAAAGGTGTTTTAGGCGATAAAGTGATCCATTAAATATCCTGTGTTCCTAAATTTAGGGACGCCTTTGATGTTAGGGACAGTGCTCCTATCTTAACAACGGCGATCTTTCGCTTAACTTTCGCAATTCCGGAGATACGGTTGGTGCACTATCAAGGCAAATTATCCAAATCTTGCTTTTGGACGGGGTTGCGACACAAAGTATATTTCCAAGTTTTGGAGTTATCTTTTCCACAGAGGCAAAGACAGTAAGTAAAAAGTAATACAATAATAAAAGTACAATAAGTAAAAAATGTTTGTTAAAACAGTTAAATGTACACTGATTGTATTTTGTGTGAGTTTAAAAAAAAAAAAATGTTTGATATGTTTTATTTTTATTAGAAAAATTTAAAAAAAACTAAAAAAAAAAAAAAACTAGAGATCTTTTCGCATTAAAATTTATTTGTCAACAAATATTTCAATAATAAACCATGACTTAAGGAAATGTGCATATTTTATACTTTGATAAAAAAATAGTAGTGAAATAATTAAATAATATATGAATACAACACAAATAATAACGAGAATGAAAAGAGAACTTATAAAATAAAGATGCATACATGTATATGTATAACCGTGAAAATAAATCTGTGTGAAAAAAGTAAGTAAAAAGTGAAGCAGTAAAAATAAATATGCGTAAGTTAAACTAAAATGTAGAAAAAATAATAAAATAAAAATACTCAATCACAACTATACTGATTTTCTCAAACCCGCCACCACCCATTTGAGCGGTAAGCCTCAAGCAATATCTCGTTCATGAGATGAGGTTTTTAAAACTTTTTACAGAGAACTATATCTTCAGTGTCTGTACTTAACTTTTGATACATTTTTAACTTCTATAATAGAATAAACAGTCATCTCCCTTACAAAAGAAAAATAGTTTTAGTCATTTTAATTTGAATACTCGTATTTTTGAACTAACATTATTAGAAGTCATTAAAAAGAAGGTCGTCCAAAAGGTTATAATTGAAATTTAAAAAATGAATCTAACCTTTTTAATAATCTATTTAATTAAACGCGCTGGTATACACCGTCATGATGAATTGAAATAAATGGGTTTACTCATTTTTAGAGACTTTATTCTCTCTTAATAAATGATTCCTTTCATGGGTAAATTAGATAATATTTAATAAAAAGCAAACACGTTTTATAATTAACATTATAAATAAAGTATTAAATTATGATGAAAGCTGAACTTAAGCCGCTTGCACATACAGAAAATTTACATAGATTCAATAATTATCACATTTGAAGCTATTATTTTTTAATCTTAGTATATTACGGTCTTTAGAAGCTAACGCTAAAGAGTTTAAACCATGGATTTATCACTTTCTGCTTATGAGTTTATACCGGTTATTAATTTTCTTTATTGTTTGCTAAAAGTTTTAAAAAGATTTAACGTTAAAACCGTACTATTAAAAATGGCTCTTTACTTTAAAGTAAAAACAACGCCGTAAGCTCTCCAACAATAAAATTTTGCGTATAATGTTTAGCTCGAATTGTAATGTCTCAATTGTTTATTAATGTTGTCTTCCAATTGAAATTTAAAACCCTTGTAATTATTTGTTGATTTTCTCTCACTTCGACTGTTGAGTGTTGTAACTGTAAAAGTTTAGAGCAGACAAAAACAGTTGATTATAGGGACGATTTTTCCACAGGAGCACTTAATGTCTATTGCTCAAAAGCAGAAAATAACAATTATTTTATAGCAATATAGAGAAGAAGAGATGTCTTCATTCTGATAGACGCAGCCTGCTTAGCATGAACTGGTCGTTATGAAAGTTCTGGATACTGCTTTTCGGAGGTTTGACTTTCTGTTACGTTTTAAAGTGTGCAGACTCTTGTTGTGTTGCAGTCTGTATTTAACGTGTAAATAATTTTTCAGAACCGAGAATTATGCCTACAAAAATTAATTTAATTTTCAATTCTTGTATAAGTTATTTGTTTTATTTTTTATCAAACAACTATTTAAAAAGAAAAATTTTACTCATTAATTTTTAAATAAAAAATTATTCTGCAAACAATTAGGCCTTTTAACGTTATTTAGCCGTTTGGAAACTGACTTAACTGAACTTAATTAAATCACAAAACTCATGGCGTCTGTTCTTGGAACGGGGTTTTTATATTTTTTGGTTTAAAAATTGTAACTATGAGAATTTTTTGTTTGGACCAACTTACTATCCAGAAACCTTCATTGATTGATTAGTTACTTTACTTTATACTCTTCAAATATAATCCTTATTTTGACCATTAATATTCTTTCTTTGCAGATACTTCGGCCGTGCTTTCTTAATTTCTTGCAAATACTTGGGCCGTACTGCGGCATTTGAGAGCTCATTCCTTATCTGATCCTTTTACCTTCGAAGTTTATACAACAGAATATATTTCGATTATGTTATATTTCCGATGAATGCTATTTCTATGACACAGATCCGTATTAATCGGCGGCGTTTGAAAATCTAAAATAAACTATTTTGTATCACACCAAGTTTTGGCTGATTGCGAATACGATAAGACAAACAGCCTGAGAACTGCCTTGTATTGCTTAAACAACAACCGCAGGTCGTGGCCAACAACGAGGATGGGTTAATTAGTTAACTCAGAAGTGGGACGCTAAACTGGTCTAACGCTAAACAGCACGGTTAATTGTGAAGGTTTAATTACAAAATCTTACTTGCCCAGTTGGTTTACGAAGTAGGAAAAAAAGTCCACATTGTGATACATATTACGTAGAGTAATTATTAATGTATAAAATAAAAGCTTATCGATTCTCTGAATGTAGTTTTAATTTTTGGTGCTTCTTCGTTCTTAGATATGTAACAATCAATTATATATACTTGAAATTATATAAAAACTTTTTTGTTTTTTTCAATTACACCATACACCATATATACCATACATATATCGTTCTTCAAAGTGTTTGCGAAAAGTGCCAACGACTAATATATCTTGCATATACGATGATTTATTACCATTCAATGTATATGCCATTATCATCTTACTAGTACTTACCATATGTATATCGTATCGTATCTAAACGATATCCAAAATTCCTCCGACAAATGGTTCTAACCTGACCAATCCAGACTTCCCAAAACCAAGGTCCCTGGAAGCAGACGTTCGAAACTGTCAATTTTTTTTTCTTGTTGAATAAAAATGTACGCTTAAATGCAAGATCGTTGAAGACATATTGTGCAATTTTTTATTATATACACATCACCAACGCCCTCATTCCTTATATTAGCTTAAAAAATTCTAAAAGTTGATTATAAATAACATAAAGAATTTTGTATGGTTCTAAATTACTTATAATTAATTTATCCTTTGATAATTATAGTATGTTTTTAACATTAGTTAATGAATATAAAATTTTTGTCACATTTAATAATGCCATTATATAAATGCTTGATACAGAAAACAATATTTTAAAATAATTTAAATTATGAGTTTTTATTGATCTCAGTAATGTAAGCTCCTAATGCTTATTTAAAATTAACAAGAATAAAACAGTAAGCATGGGGAAGAGTGGTTAATAAATATAGTTCTATGATTCTTCCCACACTAAATGAAATGTTGATGGTCAACTTCACATAAGTGTCAATTTGAGCATTACAGCCCTTAGATTTGGAAACTATAAACTTTTAGTTTGACATGATTCAGAAGCATGAAGCATAGGAGAAAATTAATTTTCATGAGAGGGTTATTCTTTGATTTATAATTAGTTATGTTCATAATATTATTAATGGCATACTGGTTTCAAGAAGGATGACAAGCTTATGTAAATAAATTATTCAAATTGATGATTCTGGACCGACCCGTTTGGCAATCATAGAAATATGAACTTTTTTTTTTTGTAATTTTTGGAAAACGATGTATTGGTATTTTGTACAAAAAGAGTTTAATCTATGCTTATGTTTAATTTATAAATTTTATATATGATTAATAACTATCACATCTGTATTGATGCGACAATTAAATGATTAACGTCTTTAAAATTGTATGTAAATAAACTCTTAAATATTTGATTACTTAACCGAGCAGAATACCTAATGGAAAACTAAAATAAAATATTCCACTACCTCATAAGATCAAAAATAACTTCAGAACAATATTTTATTAAATTGACATACGAATTAATTTTCATAATTAATTAATTTTTTCAAGCCAACGTGAATTAAGTAAAATTTATCTATCAACAGTGGAGGTAAACTGGCCTATTTATATTTTTGTTTAACCATCTTTCAATGTTCTGTTTAATTAAATATTACTTGTAACTTATCATAGAAATTTAGTAATTGCCATCCGTTATTTTTCTACTATAATTATGTTAGAAAGGATATATTTCGGTTTTGTTTTCTAAAATTTAAAATTAGCAGTAATTTTTTTTTATTCTTATGGAAATACGGTTAAAATTATATGAAATTCTAAAATAAAACCCCATGCTCCTCACCTTTCTAAGAATTTGTTGTAGCAACATTCCTACTTTATTATTATTTATTTATTTATCAGCCTAATTGTTGTAGCAACATTCCTACTTTATTATTATTTATTTATTTATCAGCTTAATTGTTGTAGCAACATTTCTACTTTATTATTACTTATTTATTTATCACCCTAATTGTTGTAGCAACATTCCTACATGTAAGGTTCATTGTTGATTCGCACTGAAGGGAATATTAGCGAAATTGAGATAAATACTCTGAAGTGGCTTCCTAATTTACCCCCCCCCCGCTATACGAATCAATATGTCAAAGGCTCTTATGTTTACTGAAAAGGTGATTTCGTTTTCTACTCCACCCATTAAAATCAAAGTCGTTTACTCCTACATTTTCAAATCAATTCTCGAATACATTAAAAAAAAGATTTAATTAATGTAAATATAAAAAATATTCCTTGAAAGTATATTATATATTTAATTTAATACTGTCTTTAATTTCGATCTTATCTCGTCACTGATATAATTTACTATGAGCATTACCCTTGTCTTATAATTGAAGACTGCTGGTGAAACGTAGTATTTCATACTTTCATAAATTTAATCTTAGAAACGCCTAATATTTATTTTTCCTATACACACGCGATTTAACTGCGATTTTTCACCATTTTTCTACAGTTTAAAAGATCTATAAGAAACCTTTGATACTCATTTTTAACAAAAACATGTTTTCCCTTGTTAAGCTTCAAGTATTGTATTCTAATTTAACATTGTATTATTATCTTGATCTTATCTTATGTTAATTTTTTTTATGTTAGTGTATTAAATATTAGACTGTTTATGATTTAAAGTGAATACAGAGAAACTTCTATACAACGGAAACTAGCCGAGAAGATGATTTTGTCCGTTATACAGAGGCGTTCGTTAGAAATTTTGATTATAAAAACAAATTAATAAAATAATACAATTATGTGCGTATCACAGATTATTCTGTATAATCTTAAAAAATTATTTAAAAATATAGAATATAAGAACAACAAATAACCAAATTTTATATAAATTCTAATTTTTCGGAATTACATATATAATTTCCAAAAAAAAAACAATTTACCTAATTATTTATGAATATGTAAAAAAAATAAAATTGAATATATCTTGTTCACTATACGTTTTTATTAATATTCTATTATATTCAGCAAAACCAGTATCAGATGTGTAATTATTTTCTAAAATAACTGACTCACAAGGTTAGTTCTAGAGTTCTGAGTCTGTACTACAAATTATATGATTTTTGTATGTTATAGAAAAGTGAAAAGAAATTATAGAGGATAATATTAGTGTCCGCATCCTGTTTGGAAGAGTTCTCCAACCTCTTTAACCCCTCTTTAAAAGCATAAAATATGTACCTCAATGATCGGTAAGAGGCACCTTAATAAGAATGTTCGTTAAAAGGGAAACCCGCTATTGAGGGTTAAGTGCTAAACAGGAGTCTCCTTTAAGAGGCGTTTTGCTGTATATAATATTTGTTTAAGTTGCTCTTATGAAAAATTGTAAAGGCGGAAAGTCTACAAGGCATGGTTTGTTTTTAAGGGTTCTCTGTATTATTTTAGCTCCATTTCATCTCCAGTCATTAGCAGGCATTTTTCATATGATTAATATTGTGTGCTGATTTTTTTCATTCTTAACCGGATTTTCTCTTTCTGATCTTACAAGTTATATTAGTGACATATCTTAGAAAAATGCATTCTTAAATAGAAGAATTTATTGATAATTATTACAATCTGCCACAATCTTGGGGATTATGATAAATCATCATATTCATAGAAAAATAAAAAAAAATAATTAAAAATAATAATAAAAATGATAATAAAATTTATAAAATAAAACTATGTCTTTGAAGAAATATGAAGAAAATAAAATAAGCAAAATTTTGAACTAATATAACAATATAATAAAACACTAATCATTAGATTCTTAAATAAGTTGTCATATTAATAAATATTTACATAGATAAATTAAATAAGGTATTATAGATCAACTTCCAAATGCTGAACTTCTAATTGAAGGAGTTAGTGGGTGAAGGGGTTATGTTACAAATAGTGAATTCTAAGGAAAAAAAGTTTATTTATTAATTTTTTTGTTGGAGCTTGTTATGTTTTGAGGAGTACATAGGCCCTTCTACGTCTAGATATCTCAGTTATTAATTGGACTTTCGGGTTTGAATACCTCACATTAGCTGGATAGGCATCTATCACCTTCATCCATATTAAAGATTCAAAAAATGTTACCTACATAGTAGCTTTATCCACTTAACTCTTTTATTGTTTCTTGGTTGTTCTTGATTGATGGAGAGCCAATTTCTACGCATTTTATATTTCCTAAAAGATTATTTTGCACTCTGAACTGTTCTAATTTTTTCCGTATTTTATCTTTTATATATTTTATGAAATATATAGATTCCTGACCTTATTGGAAACCTGAGAAACCTGGAAACCTTGTAATAAATTTCATAAGCTCCTTCTATAGCTTTATATTGGGTCTAAATTAGAGCTCATGAACTCAATAGGAATCCGATTTCTTGAGTTTGAAGGCTAAAGAATTTCAGTTAGGAAAAAATTATCCGTTTCAGACAGCTATTTATTCTTATAAGTGATGTATCATATTTGCCTATAATAAATAAACTTGGCTAATAATTGATATCTAAATAGTCACATAAAAAAGTTGATGAAATCAGAAAGTTCCTAAAACTAGGGATTTCACAAAAAAATTAGTAATAAATAACATAAAACAATCAATGAAAAAATGTTATATTTCGAATCCCAATGTTTTTAGAATTATTTATTTTAATTCATACTATGGGCAAGTCGAAGCAAATTAGGTTTAATAAAGTTAGGAATATTAAACAAAAAAGAGGGGTTTGTTTCGTTTCCCATGAGACAATATTTAATAAATCCTAATTTAAAAAGGATTACGAATATTCCGACTTTATAAAGCCTTCTGCAAACGTTATTAATTTTTCAGGACTTTGTGATTGCATCATTTTTTCATCTCATGCTGTGATAAAAAGAGTAATATACATCTTAACGAGATTATTACTCGTATTTTACTTTGAATGATATTGTTTTTATTATGATTTTTTTCTCCATATACCTTAAAGTTACAATAATTAAAAGGGAGATTCTAGTATATATATTATATATGCAGAGCAGAAGAAATGGTTGTAAAAGTTTTTACAGTCTGAACTGCAAAAACTTTCTGGTACTTTGTGAGAGCACACTTTATTTCTTTTTCTATAGCACTAAACCATTTATTATGATTTTTTTTCGTACACTTAATTAAAATATAATTAGTATTTCATACATATATAATATATGAAATGTATAATAAATACTTTACTGAGTCTTCTCCCTTTGATTGCCTTGTGGCATTATAAGCCGAAATTATTATGATTTTTTTTTAATAACTCCTATTTCTGAAATTTATTGTTTTTAGCTTAAGTATATATCTGCCAATATACGTTTTGATTCCACACGTTTCCTTCTTCTGTAATTGCCTATATTTTAAGGATTTGTTGAGAGTTTATTTATTTTTTATAATGATGTGGTACTATCATATCTTATATATGATTACTCTTAAATGAAGTAAACGGGTTCGCATATAACGATGATTAACATCTGAGATGTAGATACACATAATACATGATTTTTGTGATTTAATAGAATTCTATAATTTTTTATTTACTTGAAGTTTATTGGTATTTTTATATCTCTTCTTAGCATCACATAATAATAATTTTGGGACTAAATTTAGTATTTTGCTAACAATCTTTACATATTTCAATTTGATACTTGCATCCATGTAGTTGAACATCGATGTATATTGTATGGGACAGAAAAGGTTCTTAAAAATTTAAAACAACCAATCACGAAATCATCAATTTTATTTATTCATAAAATAAAGCTTTTCAAAAAAACATGCTGACTTGTTCGTATTGTTTTTATTTTTTCGCTAAATCAATCGGCCACCTTGTATTTATAATTTTTATTTTAAAATTATGTACATATAAATATTTCCTTTATTTCTTGGGTTTTGTAAACTATTCCAAATGTACAAAATTGAAATCTTCAATTTTTATTATACAAACGACAGTTGAATAGAACGGAAAAAAATAATTTTGATTCCAGTTAGCTTATAGGTTACCAATTAATTTTCCTTTGGAACTACTTCTTTTGGAATTACTATTCTTCCTTTTATAATTAAGAACAACGTTTTTAATTTATGGTTCTTACTTCTAAAGAAATAGCAGACTAACATTTTTAGCTGAAATAAATGAGGAGCTATTAATAAAATAAAACGAAAAACAAAATTACAAATTCAGATTTCATAATATGTACTATCAATTATGTTTATAATTTTTGAATGTATAATATTTAAATGACCGTATAAAATATAAAATAAATATATACAAATTGAAAGAACATTAAATTACCTATACAACTCATATAGAGTCGTTAGTAACCGAGAGCGGGAACAGCCGTTGGACTTGGAGACATATTTCGTCTGATAAGCTCACACGCTTGAGTTAAACCCCGTTCATCCTTCCTGTCCATTTACATTGTCTAAGTTAGATGTATTTATACTAGTAGTAGAACATATAACATAATAATATATATATATTAATTTTAAGGGTTATGAGACAGTTATTTGAGAGGTATGACATTAATATTGTCTACGTTAGATGTATTTATATACTTATACTGGTAGTAGAATATATAACCAAATAATATGAATGTGTGTATATATATATATATATATATATATATAAACCTAAGAATAAAATTTTTTTTAAAAATCTTACAGTAAATGAACAAGTTAAAATGAAAAAGACAATATTTACAAAAATCAAAAAACAATGTTAAAACAAAATATAATAAACAACTAAATTTTCTGGTGGTTTAATACTTTTATATGGTTTTATAAAGTTTTAATTCTTCAATATGGACAGTTTTCCTCTTCTGGGGTTTTCTGATACTTTCTATTATTTCAATATATGCTGAATATGCCCTGAAGCATCCTTCAACACCCTAGAAATCTGGTTGACCTACACCTGGCTGTGACCAAATCGTAGTGATTTTATCCTCCCATACTTGCTACACTCAACTTTAAGCAACCCAGTGGTCTTCGTCTTCCATACAATCTCCCGCCTCTTTTCGTTCATGATGTCCTCCAGTTCCTCCATATCTATTGGTCTTCCTTCCTCCGAGCTCTTGTTAGACGGAGATTCTTCCCTATAGTCTTCCTCCACCACATTCTGTTCTTCTTTCTCTCCCGGTGTCCACTCTTGCAGGAATTGCGTGGATGGTTCCCCGGCCTCTTCTACTGCATTTACTGTAATTGCTCGAGACAACCATTCGGCAGCCACATTTTCTTTTCCGGATTTATATATTATTTCCATATTATACTGTTGTTGAGTGGGACGAGGTACTCGGGGGGACTCGAGGGTACAAATTGTCGGTAATAATTTAAACTTCCCAGCAACCTCTGAACACCCTTCACATTCCTAGGAAACGACATCTTCCGTATAGCTGCGACTTTATCCGCGAGTTAAGAAACCAGCATTATAAATTTAAACAATTTCCCCTTTCCCAACTGAACCTAAGTCACTTTAGACATATGGTTGCATATGTCCACTTTCTATAGTATAGAAAAGAAACTCAATAAAAACAACTAGGTTCAAATAAGGCCCTTGAGACCATTCTAACAGCCCTTTCAAGCCCTATATCAATAGGAAAGGCTAGCTGGTACTTAAGCAGGTACATGCTGTCATCTAACAATGGACTTGCATCAGTCAAACTATTTTATGGTTAACATATGTAAGTCAGTGCACAAAAGTCTTAGGTCATTGTCTCTTTCTTAGAAATCAGACCTGTTGGGTGGTCTTCTCGCTACCCCTTTTCCCCCTTCCAGATACTTTACTTTTAAATTTCATAGGCTCTCTACCTCCCCCACCTAGTCTCCTAAAATTATCCGATTGGTCAAAACCCCTTCTCCTATTTCATTATTTTTTCTATCCCCTCTTCTCCAGAGTACATATATATTTTCTAGACTAGATAGCTAAGTAAGAAATAAGTTAGAAGATAGAGACTGAGTAACATGTAGTTCTTGTAAATATATTGGAATAAAGTCATTTTAGTCTTCACTGATTTTTGAGAAAGTTATCTCGCGTCAGGTTTAATTCCTTTCCTAGAAATCGTGTTGCTCGAAAAAATTATTTGTTCCTGCTCCATCGATGATTTCTCTTCCGATAACTTCTGCTTTTAAGCTACCAAGCGGAGCTGTTCGCTCAGGTTAGGATTATCTAAAATTCCTAACGATTTCCATTTGGAAGTACATCGCTAAATTAATCCATCTTGTGCTTTCTTACTCATCGGAACATATTTTTTATTTCTAATACATTTATTTGTCGGATTATATTTTCCTTGGACAAAAGCATCTTC
Organism: Halyomorpha halys; assembly: GCF_000696795.3. Classification (NCBI taxonomy): domain Eukaryota; kingdom Metazoa; phylum Arthropoda; class Insecta; order Hemiptera; family Pentatomidae; genus Halyomorpha; species Halyomorpha halys. Next base: position 141,961 of record NW_027104983.1, on the reverse strand, counting down.
AGAAGCATCGGTATTTAAAGCGTCAATTTATGAAAGGATCAATCTGAACTGTTTAGTATAAAATATAATCAATATGCTTACCTTCTAGAACGAGCTTAAACCAAAAATAATGTTTACCCTTAATCAAGCCCTTGGCCTTCCTGTGAACGACAAACATCATTAAAAATCCACCGTACAGTATTATTAAATACATTTCTGGATTTAATACTACAGATCATTTACATTGTACCTGTGTAACAAGTAATCTATAAACATAAAAGGGAATGGTTCAAAGGTTTTTACTGGACCAATTTACATGCTTATTAAAATGTTCCATATCACCATGGGAATGTTTAAAGCTACTGAAATCGCCGATTTATCCGGTAAAAAAGTTATGAACTAAATTAAAATTATTGGCGCCTAGCTCAGAAAATATTTTCTTTTCTTTTCAAACCCCTTTATTTTTATATGGTTACAGAATACATAATAATATAATGCAATACATTATACATATACAATTTACATTATATCTTCGTTTGCCGTATGGCAGTATAAGATGAGCAAACATGGTCCGCTGAAGGTGGTTATACATGACAGCTGGGGGCTTACAAGAAACGGGGAGGGGCCATTCTGGCTGGTGATGGTGATGGTGTGATGACTTCAAGCTGCAGAGTCCGAAATCCTTCCCTCGGCGAGGACGTCTACCAAGGAGACTGTGACCACCTCCTAGGTCTTGTTGGGGGGGTGATTTCTCTGAATAGCTAGTTGGCACAAGCCTTCAGCCCTTCAAAGAATTTGATGTGCCTTCGGCCTATATATTCCGGTGTTTCTGGCCCTCTGTAGAGTTGTTTCACGGACGATTCACCGGAGGACGGAATTCTGATAGCTCTGCAGCTTTTCAAGCGTGGTTTGGTAGAGGTGACGCAGCGGAGGTGCACCATAGAGCAGAGTCGGGCGGATTATCGCCTTGTAGATTTGCAGCTTCAGCCTTGGTGAAGTTTCGGGGATTTCAGGAGATGGAAGAGCCTGTAGCTCTACTGGCGGGCCAGCTTAAGTCTCTCCCGAATGTTTCCCATTTTATTGTCTTACCTCCTCAATATCTTTGCTTACAATATATACAATAGAAAATATATATATATATATACATGAGCTTTCCAAACTATAAACCAACTTTCCAAACCATTTAAATTGAATAATTGAAAAAGCGCCTGAAATTGGAAAATGCCGTAATCGGGAAGAAAAGACTTAAGAGATAGTTACCTGACTTTTCAAACGGACAATTATAGCGAGTTGGTTGTTCGTTGCAAGATAAGTCACAATCTTTCAAGAGGAGATCATAACACAAAAAAGGTAATCCTTCCCGGCCAGACCCACCCCACTAAGGCCCTCAGGGAGCGACGTTCCTACATCTCTTAAGAAATATTTGCTTAGAACGAGAAGATGAGTCTTAAGATAGTTAAATCCAGCAACATTTAAAAAGTTCCTGAAATTTGAAAACCTCGAGAATATAAATGTTTTTAATTTTCAATTTAAAAAAAATGTATACTATTTCTCTTCAAAACTACTGTTATACCTACTGTTAAGCTAAAAACCTAATACGATCTTTGGTCGGATGTCCTAGGGGCTTGGCCTGAAGGAAGACAACCAATTTATCTCCCCCCTTTATTCCGGCAACTGATTGAGGTCTACATCTGGATTGGGTTTAGGGTCTTGTCCGCTGTTAATGTTGAGTGTGTGATCCGTCCTGGTTCAATTGTATCTTCTTTAAAATTTCACTTGATCATCTATTTCAAACACTCAAGACAATTTATTCTATTTGCATTCATTCACATTAGATTACATCCTCAGTTTGGCAAAAATCAGAATTTCATTTATGCAAGCTATGGCCCTTTTTGATAAAAAAAAAAATGCTTGTTGAAAATAAATGCCTTTTAAAGGGTAAAGATAATTAAGAACGATAGATATAATTAACATCATCAATTTATATAACTTTTCTTGATGTTCGACATGTCTCTGAATTCTCAAAATATTTTTCAAATTTCATTGGAAATGGTTAGATATGCATTTCATTTGGAATTTGTTTTGGCTCTTCCGAGATATGAATCTAATATACATTAGTTTTTATTTTTTCAGATCATCCAAAGAAATTAACGTATTCTTCTTCGTCGTCCTTCTGCTACTTGAATTGTATTTATTAGAATGATGGATCTACAACAGGTCAATAACGAATCTTCTTATTGGATGAAAGATTAAGAATTAATGGTTAGGATGGGTAAGGAGTTTGGAATGAAAAGACGCATATCTGTTTTGGGCCAAATTTGTAACGAATGGGATGTTAAGGTATTTTTGAATGAGTTTATTTGTAACGTAATAAGGAGCATCAAGGATTTTACGTAGGATTTTGGATTGTATGGATTGGATGCGGGAGGAATTTGATGGTTTGGTAGAGCTCCAGAGCTCAATTCCATTGGTCCAAATTGGTCTGATTATCCTAGTGTATACTAATTTTTTATAGTGAATGGGAAGTATAGAGCGTTTGTCAAGTAAGTGTTGTAGCAATCGGAATCTACGAGGAGTTTCTTGTCGTATCAGTCTTGTGTGTGGATTCCATTAAGTCTCTTGTCAAGATGGAGTCCTAAGTATCGAATCTGTTCAGCAGGCGTTAGTGGAGTATTTAGAAAGGATACTGTAGGACAGGAGGGTAGAGGTTTATGACGGGAAGTAATAGGTGGATCGGAGTGTAGCATTATAGATATAGGTAAGGAATAGAATGGCTTTACGAGGGAGCTGTTTCAGAATGTGTGCTGTGATAAGATCGTGGCCAGGAGCTATTTTAGAAGGTAATTGGTGGATGATATTCATTATTTCTGGGGGATGAAAGGCATTAGGAGGAAGGGTCATTTGGAGTGGAATTGTAATCTCTGCTTCAACATGTTCAAGATGGGTTGGATTAAGGATATCAAGATGGGGTTTAAAAGTTTTGAAGAGGTGTTCGCCGAACATTTGAGTTTTTTTCTTCATCTGATCGTGTCCAAGTCTTATTTTCAGTGAGAAGTGGATGGTTGAAGGATTTGTATTTTTGTAGTTCTCCATAATGATTTGTCAGTGGTATTTAAGCTTTCTGTTAAGTTCTGGAAATTTTGTATTCAGTATTTTCTAATTTCTGCTTTTAGTCTGTTAGTCAATGTAATGTAATGAGTTTTGTCCAAGGGATATCTTGTTTCGTGCCACCTCGCTCTTGCCCGGCGTTTTTCTGTTAATAATGCTTGTATGTGACGAGGTAAATTGTTTTCTCTAAAACTTTTTTATTCATTAGTGAAGTATTGTTAGTGATAGTAGTTCCTATCGGTCTAGAAAGTATTTCGATATCAGAGTCGATCTGTTCTTTGGTTTTTAGTGGAATTTTTAAGTCAAGTACGTTTTCTAGATCAGTCCGAAAATTTGTCTAGTTTACTTTTCTAGTTTAATTTTTTTAGTATACTTTTTTCTAGTTTACTTTTCTAGTTTAATTTTTTTAGTATACTTTTTTCTAGTTTACTTTGCATCTTAAAAAATCTTATTTTATATACTGCCTTGGATTAATTTAAATATCTTTACAAGGAAGAAAAGCAACAATAATAGAAGAAAAATAACCGATTTTGGATATCCAGTAGTCAGAGAGTATTATATTATCTATTATAATAATGGCTATGGATACAATGTTCATTTAATAATGGTTCACTAACAGATGAACATTATATATGTAGCATTATTAGTTATTAAGTTAATACTAGTGTTAGTTGCACTAATTTTTCCTCACTTCTGCCAGTAATTATTGGCAAAGGATATTGAATAAATAAAAAAAATATTAATAAATGATACTTACATTTATCTCGCTAATAATAGCTAGTTAATTAATATTTGCGTTATTAAGTTGAAATGGCAAGCCAATATCGATTGAAGTAATGTATTTTTGATTTTCTCGGGATCGCTTTGACCTTGCGTAAAATTAATGATGAATTCGTATTTTTCTATTTCTTTTTTCATTTTATTTTCGACTGCTGCTAGTTATGAAGCGCTCGATGATGTTGATATTTTTTCTTCTTTGGAATCGAAATTTCTTTTCGAGAAAATCTTTAGAGATAGGTTTTGAAATGTAGGTTAATATCTTCCACATTCACTTGAAAATTTTCGGTAGATAAATGATATGATTGATGGTGGTGTTAAATGCTTCAATAAATCTATCGTAAACACTCCCTCACGTGAAAAATGACACATCCAGTTTGAGAAATTGGATCCATATGCTGTCTCCCTCCTTCATGACGTAGTTCATACAGGTAATGGTTTATTCGAAACAGTTGCATCAACTCATTTGAAATCTATTATCTGTCAACGTTTATTCCAAATTTAAGACATGATTGTGATTCCTAATTATGGTTTTTTGTCCTGAATACGTTTGTTAAATTCAAATCTTAATGAACTCTTTTTTAGTAATAGTTTGATAAAGATTTATTTTGTAACTAGTCTACATCTGTTACAAAGGGACATTGTAGTTTATTGTTATTTCTCTTTTTTAAATTAAAAATTGAGATTTTAATTGTTTTTAATATGATATCATGGTGAGATATCTGTTTTAAGTTAATTTTATTTTTTTTACAATAAATGTTTTTGAACAGATTTATTTAATAAATTCTGTCACAAATACTTGAATATATTTTGTTGCATATTTCTTGTTTTAGATCGTTTTTAATAAAAGAAATATATAAGTTTTGATAAAATATTTAATGTTTTATATAATAATATTTCTTATTTACTGGACCTTTAGAGTTTAGTAATAAAAACAATGGGTGTATTGCAGTTCGATAATGACACATACTCGTACTTATTTTCTCGGACCATCTTGTATCCTTCTTCTAGATATGGATTAATTCATACATAGCTGAATATTTGTAGCTGTTCAGTTATTACCTCATATTTTTTACTTCGTTTCACTTTTAATACCCAGGATAAATTGGAAGCAAATAATTGAACCCTTTAATTCACAATAAATTTTCCTATGTTGTTTATTGATAAAATATATTAAGAAATCGAAGTATAAAATAATATATGCTGCATACTTAACTTCTTTGACCATTATTATCGTACTTTTAGAACTGAATTAATTTGTATATTGGTGAATCTTTTTAGCTATACAGTTATTACTATAACTTTATGACCCCGTTTTAATTTTTTAAAATTGGAAAAAAATTGAACCCGTCAATTTACACTCAATCTTCTCTGTTGTGTACTACTAAAATGTGTGAAGAAAATGAAATTAATAAATGATTTTTTATTAAGAAATAAATAATTTTATTCTAGTTTACTGCTCCTAGACGATCGTCATGGTTAAATGTAAAAAAAAAAATCATCATAAAATTAACACTTAATATGCTTTGATTGCAGGAAGATAATCTGGGTGGCGTTCAATAAAGGTATCAAAATAGTAAAAGAAAACTATTTTGATACCTTTACTCACCATCAACCAAACAATCTTCGTACAATCTACTTCATAGATCAAGTATCTTCTTATAATTTTAATATGCTTTGGTTTAAAGAATTGGATTTGCTATTTGAGTCGTTTGTTTAAAAAAAAAAAAGTGGTCTGTATTCATTTTTAAGTTATTTATAGTTTGTTATTAGCGTGTGCTAGTTATAAGTTAGTAATAGTGTAAAGTACATTTCGATAAAGGGTATATCCCAATGATTGATCTAAAATTATCATTTGTATATTTTTTATTAAATATGTCCTAAATCTATTTGCTAGTTGTTTTTGTTAACTGACATTAGATGTCATAAAGTCCGCTGCCTTATTGACATTTTTGCGGTTAACAATAAGTATACGACAATGCAAGGCATATTTTTTCTTTTTGCTTTATTGATTACTGAATGTGTCCTATGAAAAATCCAATCATGTTTGGATGATATCCGACAGTATTAACTTTCAAACACTTATAGGTGGTTACTATGGTGAATACAAATAAATAATAATTAGTGTTTTAATTTTTTTTTTAAATCTGATAGTATGCACTCTTTTCTAAGGGTTATAAATCCTTTAACCATTTCTGAGGGAATCAAAACACCCCTAAAACTTTATTTATTTATTAGATTTGGTTTCAGACAATAATTAAGGCATGGAAATGGAAAAGGCAGTAAGTGCTAGAAATACGAAAAATAATATTTTGACGTGATGATGAAGAAACCAGCGCATATCGACTGCTAACCACAGGAAGCTCCTATTTTGAACGGCCTAGTTCTTTTCTACAGCTGTAATTTCTTCATAATTTTAGAACAAAAATTTTGGCCTACTACCTGTTTTTTTTTTCTCAAAACTAGTTTTTTTTGGCAAATACGGCCTCTTTCATTTCCACGCCTTAATCAGTCCAAAATGTATGTTAATGAATGTCCAAAATGTTTCTTAATGAAGAAATAAATGATAGTAAAAGTTGTAAGGGTGTATTGATTTTTTAGTAGAAGTAACTAAATGTAAGTATTTAAAGAACTGAATTAACTTTTGCGATAGTTGTTTTAATTAAATACTCACTAGGAGAGTGCATAGATTGACAATAACTTAATTAAATCAAATTCAGTTTTCGTTATTTTTCAATACAAAAAAATCTGTAAAAATTTTTATGGTTTCGTCTTACATACCCAAGGAACAAAAATTGAAAAGGACTTTTTTTATATTTCGAGTTTCGAAAATATCGATGTGGTTCTTTATCAGAACTTTTAGTTTTATTTTATATATTTCCTTGCCTTTCGAGCAACACAGGTGTTTACTGCAGTCCTATATTTCACATGTTTACCGAAGTAATACAAATATTTTTGTTTTTAATTAGCTTTAACTTTTTTTTTTTTTTATCTATTTTCTATTTGACCTTCTTCTGCGCCTCCGGGTCGCTCCTGGAATAGATAGAAGAACCAATGTTCCGCCCGTATACAAACTCTTTGTAATGTGATTGGTTTAGTTCGGTTACCGGCTGAGGGAAATCGTCCTCTGTGAAGGCGTATAGTCCGGTGTCCCTTAGTAATCTGGGCAGTGGTGTCTCAAAGGCGGTGTAGTTAAACACTGTCTTCGACTATAGTATTTGTTTTTCAAATACCTGTAACTGTATTGGTATATTGTAGCTCTTGCCATATATTGTATTATGTAGTATAGATTGTGTATATGTAGTATTAATTTAAAAAAAATTAATCTGCATTGTTGCAACACATTAAAGGTCAGGTGCAGTACTTAGTAATGAAGTACTGTTACTAGACCAACGGTTGTGCGAGGTGATTTGGTCAGAATCACGGTCAACTACCTGTTTTTTACTCAATTAATGGAATAAATTCATGACGCTGGATGGACCCAGAAGGGCTCCTGAATCCACAGGGCTGACTCCGGACTTCAGTGAAACAGAGAATAACTATCTGCTACAGCCAGATTCGAACTTAGAGTTAGTGGAACAGTGCCGTACCTAATACTACCCGCTTCCACGTTTATTAAGTATATTTAATTTAATATATAACTTAAGGGCATGATGTAATCATTGTGATATAAATATACCACAAGAGCTCCATTACTTCATTAGTTCATCTCTTCCATATACACAAAATGTACACAATGGTATATGTTTGAGTAATTTATACTGTTACACGATTTTTTGAAGTCCATAAAAGGTGTTTTTTTAAGGGATTTAATGAAATATAAA
>NW_027104983.1:122995-134208 GCF_000696795.3 Halyomorpha halys | reverse complement strand
ATAAATATGTATCATAATTTATATTAAACTTTCAACGGTGTCAATTTACTGGGTCAATTTACTGGTGTCAATGCTGGCCGGGTCTGCCAGTCATTAATAAGCGGACTTAAACATTTTAATGATAAACAGTTCATTTATTGTACCCAATACTTTTATATTAATAAAAAGATTAAACTCTGTTCATAAAAACTGATTTTTATCTTTTTATTTATATTCCGCTTTACAATAGAAAGAAAACCAATAAATTAGATATTATCACTGTATTGTCACGCGAAGCCTGTGTTCCCTTGTTCTCACTTTAGTGTCTTAGAATAGGGCTATAAAATTGTTTATCAGAAGGTTCCTCATGGAATTGGATAAATTGATGAATCTGACACTGGACCGACCCGACTCATGGTAATTTATGAAAAGTTTGGGTGAAAATAAACTTTATTGCAATAAAAAAAAGATGAAGTATAAAATAAATACTATTTTACTTGTTTACTTTAAAAAAAAAAAATGGATTTTCATAAACCCTTTGTTCCTTACTTTAATTTAACCCAAGATCAATTCCTTTATTGATTTTGATTTTTCATATAAATTCAGGATATAGTTAAAATATATAGTTTGTCAGAAAATAGTTTATCTACCCACCCAACCGAACTGCTGCGTTTGATAAATAATTTTTTACCCATGCTACACCATTCCTTCCAGCATATTTCACGTACCAACCCTTCCCTCGTTTTAAACCCTTCTACTTAACTAACTTTTACTTCACCAATCTAATCAAATATTATAATAGTTCAGGTAATTTGTAATTTTTTTTAAAATTTATTAAGTCAGTTTTTTTTTACTGGAAGATTATTGATTGACCGTGGATATAGATAAATGGAATATGGTCCAGTTGCGGTCAAAAAAACTCAAATAGTAAATAATTATACTATTTTTATTATTAAAAATAATATAATTATAGTTTTTTTTACCGCACCCGTACAATATTCCATTCTGTTATTTTTTTAATTTATTTATTTTTTTCTTCTCTGTATATAAGTTATGATTAAGTGTGGCCACACTTTTTTTTTTCAATATAAGTAATTATAAAATTGAAATTAACTCTGTAATTGTTCTCAAGCAACCAAGTCCCAGAATATTAAACTTTTTTTCATTCCATTAAAAGCAAACTGTGGACGCATTTATATATTTAAAAAAATAATAAATCAATCTATTTTTTTTAATTTTGCCTATTATGAATAATTGCAAAATGTATATAATATGGTCGGAGACTTTACTTTTATTTCGCATAAATACTTAAATAATTAATTTATTACGATCTTTTATTTTATTTATTATGACTTTAAGTATTATGACCTCAAAAATTTCGAATTCGAGTTTTCGACGGTAATAAACGTTTTAAGGTCTCCTGAGTCCAATCCGAATAATTAAGTATTGGAAAAGGTTTTGTTGAGCCTATTTATGAATTGCCCAGCTCAAAAATGAAAAGTTATGAGATTATGGAATTACACATTTAGGGCATGGTATGCCTGGGATGTTACAGTAAATTTTTCATTAAAATCGGCAAACCAAAAGTGTTTAGCAAATTGATTTTTTAAAAAAAATATTGTCTAAAAAAAAGGCTCCAACAAGTTTTATCGGTGAATCGATATAAAATTAAGTGTTATTTAATGCAAGATCTTATCTTTGTTAAATTATCATTGCGGTTGTGTTTCTTGGATCTCTGGCTGGGCATATTTTCCAAATTGAAAAGTATTAAAAAGTAATTAAAAAATCATATTAACTATGATAATTCCTATAAAACATTCGAAAATTTAAGTATATGCACTAATTTATTTAATTATTTACTATTTGTATTAGAAGAAAATAGTTTACCGTATGAATGTAGGAAGATAGTCTGGGTTGCTAAAATCAATTAAGGTATCAGAATTTTTTTCAATTCTATAATGTTTGAATTTTTTTTCAACTATTGTTTGTTTTTATGTTTTGTCAATTCTATAATGTTTGTATCTTGTGTTTTTTCATTTAGCCCTGACGAAGCCCTGCAAAATGGGGGAAACCATTTTAACAATAAATAGTTGTTGTTTTTACTATTTTGATATCTTTATTAGACTATCTCCGTACTATTTGCTTATTAATAGTGTATAAACATATCTAATAACATAAATGCATGTATAATGATGAATTATTCATTGAACGAATTATATTAAAACAATTATTAATCCCAATATGACTATGGTACTGGATTATTTTCAGATCTTTTAATCGTGAAAGTGAGTTTTGCAACTTTTTATTTTTTTAAACGTTGTCTTACACCAATATCATTGACCAGTCTTGAAAATTTTTAAATTGAAGTATTTACTATTCAGTTGATTCTATCTGGTTTAGTGTGGTACTGATGATCATGGACGTGTTTACAAATAAACCACAAGAATAAAAAAAAAAAATCAAGCTCACAGTTATTATCTTTAAGCCCGTGTTATTATTAAATTAGTTTTATGGCGCCCCAAAACCGAGGCTTGAGGGCCTCCTTAGAGGCTAGTTTACCTTTGATTAGCGACATTGTAGACACAACAAGATGTATAAATTTGCATCCACTTGGCGCTTAATCTACTCCAGCCCCGGCTAAGTCGAGCATAATGAGATTGAAGATGAGCCGGATAAAGCACTGCCACTGTGGGACTGAGGGGGTTCGCATTAAGAAGCAACCACCAATTATTCAGAAGTGTTCGATCATAGATTGGAATTATTAATTTTGTTCAGAGACCAGAGTGTACTTGTTTCAAATAGTTTGTACTTTAGATCTCTAGGATTAGATAATGAATTTAAAAATATAAATAAAATAGGGAACAGCATAGCTTGGATACTTCTTAAAATGTATGTGTATATATATATATATGTGTGTATATATATATATATGAACACACTGCAATAGACAATAAGCATGACTATGCAAACAATAAAGTTGTGAAACGTCGCCTAAATAAAGTTAGACTTAATAAAGCACTTAAATAATAAAGTAGTATTGACTGACCCACCAAAACATATGTATGTATATATATGCACACATAAATTAAACCGTTTGTACACTTCTGTGCTTCTTCCAAAAAAAAGAAACAGAAGGTAGTTTTTAATCATGTAGGAACTGAACAAGTGTTCTGTCGAAAACGAAAATTTTTACCTGTCTCAAAAGTTCCAATTTGTTCTCTTGCCTGTCTGCCGTTAGTCAAATCTCTGTTCGAGTGTTTGAGCTTTTCCACTTGTCTGATATTGTTGATATTTTCTAGGATTTTGGTACCTAGTTGCACCCTTATCAATCTTATCAAATTCCTTCCGCTGATTTCGTTTACACATTTACAAACGTATTTTTTTTTTTTTATGACACCTGTATTTAAAACAATTATAGTATATTGTAAGAATGATCCAATTTCAACTAATTTCACTTACTCATGCCCAGTTTTTTCTATAGCACAACTATTTTTGTGAGCGTTTCGTCCGATTCGGGACAAATTACGAAAGAATAAGTGAAAAACGATTCGGTATTACTTTAATCAAATTTCTTACTCTACTTTTTCTTGCGCTATAAGAAAAATTTCTTCATACTTTTTCTGAACGCCTATACTTCAAAAACTAATAAATAATGTTGACTTGACTGACTTTTTAAAATTTATTAGTAAGATTTCTCATCATCATGAACATTTCACGTTTTATTCACTAATGCCCTTCGTCCTTGAAGGTTCAAATTACTGTGACCTCTAGACCTTTTGTAAGAGTAGGATATGACTATTGGATTCCTCCGCAATGGCTAGTTCCCTATTCAGATCCTGAGTATCTCTCTCAGCCACTACTCGCATTCAATTTTAGTGACGCAGTACAAAGTACAGTAGTGGTCATGGTTTTCCTTTGTCCTCTATGGGTGGAGGAAGCAGAGGTCGGTTAAAAGCTGAGTATAAATATTGTTCATTTGGGGATACAATATCTTTATTTTCTCAATATTTTTCATGCATGATGGTCATAAAGAAGTACGAATAGGACGATATTAGTATTAGAAACAAGAATGACTTCTGTGATAAAGAATCAAGCTGATGGCTTTGAATACACAGGGTATTTTAGGCAAACAATTTTTTGAAGAAAAATTCGGAATATTGTGATAAAAGTTGAGAAAGCTTCTATAGAGTAGAGATATATGGAAAATATTTACAAAAAAATCAAACCTCTACCACCCACAGTGGTGTAGAGAAGGGTGAAGTTAATGGCACTGAACTACATTTTTACTAAACTATCTCCCCATTAATAATTGATATTTCTTTCTGAAACACCCCACATGAATAAATTTATATTTCTCGTTAATAAAAAATAAATAAATAAATAAAAGCGACTAAAATGTGTCCTGTTTTTTTCTAATTCGTTTTCTTAATCTTTTTCACGCTATTTGTACTTTGAATAGAGCAATTTAACGCTATGTTGTGGAATTTTTCATCATATTTGCCATCTTCCCCTAATACTTTATCCTAATATTCTATCCCTTACTGAACTTTCATATTATTCACAGTATTTTTTCCTTTAAAGAAAATAATCAAAATCCAGAAATTCAGGTTACGTGTAATTTATAATTTATTAAACATGTATTGTTAATATTTATTTTTTTTTAAATTGGAAATTCGTTACAATAAAATCAGTTCCCGAAGAAATTATCATAATTGTATAAAACAAAAAAATACAATAATTATAAGCTTTTATAATTATCCCAAATTCCAACAAATAGCTGACCAGTCAATTGGGTAATTAATAACAGAAAATGATTACAGAAATGCCAACGCAATGCAACATTGACAGCCAAAAACAGTTCATTAAATAATCATTTTGAATCATATTAAATTTAATTCACTTTAATTGCTTTGTTTTTATTTTCCTTACATAGTGATTCTTTGGAAAAACATGTTCATGCTTTTTTAAATTAACTATATAAGTCGATTTCATTGACTATTTCTATTTTTTTTACTATTTCTGGAATGTAAAAAAAAAAAAAATTAAAAATCAAGAAAATGCATGGTATATCTAAATAAAAGGATTAAATTTATTTCAGAAATGTCACACAGTCAAGTTCTGATCCAGTTAATAGACTTCGAATTACAATTCTTTAAGAAATATAACAAATACAAAATCTATGGCTAACTTTTTTTTTAAATATTAGTAATAATAAAATATCATTTGAAATCTTTGATATATACAAATAAAAAAATATGTGGATTATGATTGAATTTCTGTATTACAAAGAAACCATACCAATGTAAAATCAATTGACATTCTTTTTGAAGTAATTTCTGGCTGTATATGAAAAGGAAACTGTGTTGTCTTAGCACTCAAATGCACTTTGCAATGCAAATTCTTGTTGAATTCACTTTGGAATCTAGTTACTCGAGAACTACAAACAAAAGAAACAGAACCCTAAAAAGTTTTCTACCAGCCGGGAGCTAAATTGACAAGAAGATAGTCCTCCCCACTCTTCCAGTCGGTTTAGAGAGGCACAGAGCCGTGGTATAGCTCGGAACTCTGTTGGTACTTTAAGAAGTTATCAAAAGCTTTAGGGTGGATGTTTCGTCCTTTTATTTTTTTTTTCTCTTATTGTTACTCTTATGTTACGTTTTTTCAACCTGCTCATGTCCTAATTAGAGAAAATAATGTTTCAAATCGAGGGCATTGACAAGAAATAATTATCATTCAATTATTATTGCACCTCGCGGTTTAGTGGGAATGATGACCTCATATAAGTATAGTTTAAAAAATTTCTCTATCCGGAGTCGAATCCTTACCATTTTAACACTGAACCAAAGACCCTTCATAGAATGTTAAAAATGTTTGTTTATGATTTCTCATTTTTTACCTACAATTAAGAAGGGAAACAATCACTTAATGGAACTTTGAATTAACACAACGTAATTCGGACTTCGATAGTCGTTAATATTTAATAAAACCTGCTTCTGAAGTTGAATTGAATCGTTTGGAACTATATTGAGCTTTTGATACCATATTGTCACTTTCCAAATATTTGACGAAGTAGGATATTTAAATGTTGTGCTGTATTCTCAAATAAAGCGCCAACAGTTTTCCACTATTTGCGTTCAACAATGATGTTACAAATAATATAAAATGAAATGATCATCATTTTATAATATTTGGCCCCCAAACACGGTATTCATGTGACTTTTTTCCTGACAACGAAACAAATCACCTCATTAGTGGTAGACAGGTAGTATAAAATTCTCTTGAGTCCCTATCATCTTGTGTGCATTTAAATATTTTTATATGTCAATACTTAATAGACTAAAGTGTTTTAATCCAAAAATGTGAGTAAGTTATGTTTTTGTGTCATTTTCTGTTTGTAGTGAAAAAGAAAAATTGGAAACAAGATGATTAGGGAAGATGTATAAACAGCAACTACAATTTTGATTATCATGTGATGTTCTCGATTTCTAGGAAACCACTCCACTCTCTCGTTAAGAAAATATTTTTGATAATATCAAGGGATTAAATTTTCATAAAATTACCTGCAATAGAGTGGTCAAGAAAATGCACAACTATATATTTACTAAAATTACTAGGTTCTAGAAAAATATATCAATTTATTTATAAAATGAATTGCGCAGTACGATTTATTTTCGGGGTCACCAGAGATACGCACATAACCTAGTAATACGCCGAACTGAAGTGGCTCTATCCATCCTTTCGAAGCCAGTTTTTCCTAGCTTCCTTTTTATTTCAATTAATTAGTACTCAATGCCCCTCCTATATCTTATAAAACCTGCAACTCAAATTCTCAGTGCAATCCCGTACCACCAGGTCCCTTTTATCTGCCACTATCCTCCACCTCACCGATCTGCTGAGTTTGATAAATCGTGTTTTACCCGAGCTGCATATCTCTGGAACTCCATTCTCTCTAACATACGTTATGTACGAAACCTTCCCTTGTTTAAATCCCTTCTATTTAACTACCTTTTACTTCACCAATCTAATACATTATTATAGTACAGACATTTTGTAACTACCTTTTTTTTTTGTTTTTTATTTAGTCAGTTAGTTTTTTTAATTTATTTATTTTTTTCTTTTCACATAAAAAAGTTATAAGTTACAATCAAATCTGGCTCATTATTTTTTGCCAATATATGTTATTATAAAATTATAATTACCTTTGTAATTGTTCTAAAGGGGCCTAGTCCCAGAATAATAAATTATTTTTAATTTTATTAAAATTATATTACTTATAGAGAGAGCGTGATTAAAAATACTCCAGTTATGAAATCTTGTCTAGTTTTGATAATAGGAACAATAACAATAACAAACTCAGTATGTGACATGAAGTCACCATGATGAAGTAGTGTTGTTCCAGGCTTTTAATGTGATGAAATTACTTTTATGTGTTCTTAAAAGGTTTAGAAAATAAATGAGGGGTGTGTTATAACCCAGCATACATCGTAACAACAAATAAAATGTTAAAATGGATCTTAGGCATTTTTTAAACGATCAAATGTTTCATAACCATGTTCTGTGGTAATCTAGGGAGTGAGGAAATTCTATTCATTAATTGTAATGGTACTGGACATGACATATGTTTATTATTCCAATTGGCCTAGTCATGTAACTCTGAACTTGAACAACTTGTAATAACATTTTTTTTTCACCTGCAGTAGTTCAGGGGAATTCTCTGCTCCACATAGGAAACACTCTAAACTAAAATTAGGGAGTATAATGAGCATTGAAATTTTATAAAATTCAAGGCACCTCCAATCATTGTCTTGGGAAGAAGAATCCATTTGTCAGCTAAGAGATAGGTTTTAGTGATAGAAAATGATGGTCACTATCAGAGTTTTTAGCTTTGAATAATACATTTTTCCATATTACTTTATTAATTTAGTGCAAAACTCTAGGACTTAAACTAAAAACTATAATCATACCTCTGTACAAATAAAGGATATTTTATTGACTTGATTTTGTTTTTAGATTGGAATATTATCAAAAATGTGGGGAATAAGATTTATTCTATTAATCGACTCCGGAAATTTTCGTAATTTATAAAATTTTGTATTAAATTTCTCGTTCACAAGCCACTCTGTTATCCGATTAGTTGCGGATAATGTTTCGTTATCAACTTAAAATATTAAAATTGTTAATTGATTTGTTTTTGGCCATCACATTCTCTATATAATTTTATAAAGATCGCGTTTTATTTATTCAAGATTAGGTTTTTTTATCACTTAATTTATTTTTAAAAAATATATAACGGTTTTTGGTTAATTTTTGTAATCCATATGTATTTTTTATGAATAATTATTCTATTTGTTATTATTTCATCAATAAATTGTTTATTTTTAATTGAATTTTGGTCAATTTATACTAATATATACGTTTTCAATATTTCTGTATTGTTTATCATTAAAAAGTGGTAATTATATCGTTTTATAGGATGAAAACAAAAAAGATTATAATTTATTTTTTTATATTCTACTGTTTTCATGATTTAAAAAAAAAAAATGTATTGTATTGGCTGATAATATAACTTCTGAGCTCCTCATTTTTCGCATTACGATATAAAATTGCTGAGATACATACATGATGATGAAACAGCAGTCAAGCTACTTTATAATGAATTCCCAGTGGTAATCAAACTAATCCCTTTTAGACTTACCGAGCATAGACTCTAATCCTCCAGAGCATTTCACATGCCCAAGATCATCGGCATATTCCTGGAAAACAACATAAGCATGTAACTAACCACTTCGAGTGCACCATAGATAACAATACTGAAGAAAATAAGAGACCACTGAGAAGTAAGATTCAATGCCATCCAGCTAGAAGACGCACTGACGTTATTTAATTGAATTGTTTCCTTTGGGTCCCGTTGCAAAGAAAATCACATCTTTGAAGTCAGTAAGGGATTTGCATAGGGGTATCTTCCTTTTCTTTCAGCCCTATACAGGGCCTCTATACAGGGACGGCTCAAGAATTTTTTTTTAGGAATAAAAAAAATATTGACTCCCTTTATCTCATTTTTGTAGTGAAGTTCATTGAAGACAGGAATCCTACTGTTTCATAGATAATTCAAACTAATATCCCTGTCAAAGGAAAATTGATAAGAGAACGGTCGTAAATTCTAGGACTTAAGCCTCTTTTAAAGAAATGATATAATAAGAAATGCCCTCTTCTTTAGGTTCTCCCAATAACCACATAAAGCAGGATAATGCACTGATCGATCGAATCTCCAGTTTATGAATTAATGAACAGTTGAGTGCAGATAATTTATTTTTATTGATAATAAAGTGTGATTGAATCGATAAAGGCTGAAAGGACCGTTCTTCATTAATGTGGAAGTTAAGAGGTTATTATTATATTCTATTTGATGTACCGCTTCATAATATGTTGAAAGTATCGTTGTCTGAGAGATTTGAATGTATGAGAGAGTGGATACTTTGAACTTAAAGTATCAGTATGTAAAAATGCAGTAAGTACTCCAGGGATCGGTACTTTCAACATGCAGTGCTCAGTGAGATAAGCGGAGGAATTTGTTACGAAAAGTTCTATATTGCTTAAAAATATTAAATGTTTTATTACATATTTTAACATTTTTAGCTCACAAAAATATTTTCTTTAAATTTAAACTGAACATTCTTCTGAAAAGACTAGAGAGTTTTTATTATGGGCGTTATGAACATTTTTCTGTATTCCATTAACCCTAAGTATCATATCGGTACATCCGTGTACAAATTCACCTATGAAGGTTTTCATTACATATCGTAATAAATAAGTGAAAATACAAATTATATTGTTGATATAATATTAACAGGCATTTATAAATATTCTCATAATCAAATAAACATGTGAATTAGAGGATGATGATAATACGGTGCAATAAAGAAATATGTTTCATGGGGAATTGAATAATCGACTATCGAGGACAAAGACGGAGATACTAAGTGCTCTTAGAAGACTGTTTGCATTATTCATCCACATAGTGCCGCCCTTCTCCTATTATTCGACACCCCGATTGGATTAGACCATTTTATATCACAAGGCATGTGTAGGCTAATGAACAATAGTGCACTACTTTGAAATACAATGAATATTCCTGTTAGTAAATACCATGGAAGATAAATATTAGGCAAAACTATATAGAATTAGGAATCAAGAAAAAATAAAATTAGTATATTGTAGGAAGATAGTCCAAGGTATCAAAATAGTAGAAACAACTATTTATTTTTTAACAAAATTTAGGTTTTATCGTTGGAATTTAGGTTAATAATAAATAGTTTTTCTACTATATTGGTACCTTTATTGACCGCCACCCAGATTATCTTCCTAAAATTTACTTCATCAACTATCTTCTTCCAATAGAAAAATAGTATATATTACAGAGAAACTTCTCTTAATTAATATCACTCTATAACAGAATCCTCCAATACACGAACAATTTTATTAAGGCTCCTGCCAACAAGTTTCAAATTAAAACTATTTGAATCTCTCTATTTCGGAACTCCTCCAGTCTGGATACAGATACCAATTTTCTCTCCATACATTTTACTCCTCTAAAACGGACATATTTCCAAAAATATGAGTGCACGAGGCCACAATTCTAGAATTGATAGGTACTGACGACACTAAGAGACATCTTCCGTATTATTCTGTTTATGTATAAGCCTCTTATAATCCATAAATCATATAATACTGTCACGACAATATTTACTATAATGATACAGTTTACATTATTTATTGTTATTACGGCAATTATATAGTTTTCCTGTGGTAATCACTGCTAGATTCGGAAGTAGAGTGAGCCGTGTATGATGTGTATGATATATTGACATGTATTGTCAACTATGATGCCAGACCGAAAATAATAGTACAATTATAGTACCTATTTTCGTGGCAGTAAATACTATCATGACGGAAATACCTTACAGTTTTTCTATGACAGAGGTAGTAAACTGTCTCTGTGTAACATTCTTTATCTCTAGTATTGATGAAATTCATGATTTTTTTTTTCATAACTTTATTTCAATAAATGGTTATTTATATATATTTGTAAATAAATACAGAGATTATATGATAGACATAATTTCATCAAATAATCATTTTAATAAATAATTATTTCCTGAAATAACCATTTAATTTATATAACAAAACATTTAAAAAGTGCACAAGTCTAGAAAAAATCATAAAAAAATAAATAT
>NW_027104983.1:103140-122678 GCF_000696795.3 Halyomorpha halys | reverse complement strand
TATTATTAGAAGTAGGTCTATGGATAGTCGAAACGTTAAGTTATATTATTATTGTTAGTGAATGAAATTATATTTTCAATAATATATATATTTTTTTTGGTTGATTGTTTGATGGTTGAATCTTCTTTCATGGACCTCATGCTAGACTGCAATCTCGGTTAGGGATCATTGAGTTACAACTAATTCCGATCAATGGCCCAGTTCCATTGGATGGGGAGTATTGTCCTCCGGTGCTAAATCCAAGAGTGAACAGGAGGCCTAGTTTTTTGTGCAGATGTCTGGAGAACTTTTTTGTTCTTACACATTAGTATGGAACGAAGAGATCCAAGTGGTTGTAAGATATTTCTTACATAAAAATTTATCTAACTAAAAAATTTCATATATTTATTGCACCACAAATATCGACTTAGATAGCATCAAACATTTAGTGTATGTCGCTGAAAAATAATCATGTCATTCTCATTTATCGATTATCAATAAACGATATATATTAATTTTTAAGATGCTAAGCTCATATTAGAAGTTTTGTTGCAGGTATTTTAATCCACAACTTTTTCTAAGATATTCTAAAAAAATTATAATCTGAGCCACTACAACCCATGAAGAGTCAGGGGTTCAGTACTGTAACTAGACCAACGGTTGCGCAAGGAGGTTATTTGGTCTGAATTGCACTCGACCGCCAGATTTTTACCCAACTGATGAGGTTGGGTGGACCCCAGGAGGACTCCAGAACCCACAGAGTTGACTCACGGCTACAGTGTAACAGAAAACAATTTTCTACCCAACCGGATTCGAACCCGGTTCATAGTGTTAACATCGTACCCTACCAAGGTGCATCCGCGCTCCCTGAGATATTCTTAGTCTCAAATTAAATACAATATTTTATTTGTAGTGGTGTAAATAAAGGTGAAAATTTATATTTAAGATTGTCCTTGAGGTTGGCCGAAACTTTAAACATTTAAAGAAATAATGAAGTGTGTTTGAGACTTAACTTGGTTACAAATTATTTTATTTAGCGATAAAACCCGTCTCGAAGAATTTAAACAAATTATATATAATATATTAATATTTGTAATTCAATATTTAATACAAAATAGATTTGAAGCAGATTTGTAAAGGTAGCTAATAAATAATTTAATTCTGTGTCATTAGTAGCTGAATTATGTACGGATTGTCTAGAAACCCGCTCTGAGATTAAGGGTCTATAATATTATATATAATTAAAAATAATAATTCTCATATTTATTTAATATTAAAGCTTCTCATTTGAACCCAAGCTATACCTAGAATATGAGAATTAAGTTAAAACTATATAAAATTCCTTTTATTTTTTATAATTAATTTTTGAATTCTCACACCTCTACCACCACCAACCGGAATGGTCCCTCTCCATTCTGTGTAAGCCCCCAATTGGTATGTTACCAATGTGAAACCGCCTTCAGCGGACCCTGTAACTCAACTTATACTGCTATACGGCAAACAAAGTCAGTATATAATATGTATATATAGTATGTATTATCATATATTTGTAATTGTAATTATATATCAATAAAGAGGATTTGAAAATTAAAAAAAAATTTAATACATAAAATATATTAATAAAGGACAATATATTAAAATTAATAAATTGCAGTTTAGAATCAGTGTGTGTATTTATAAACAATCGAAATATTTATTTTTTAAAAAGATAGAGTTCAGGGTACAAGAGTATTCGTCGCGTGATGAACTAATAGCTACTCCCGTAAACCCTTAATAGAGCCGTAAAGCACTTAAGCTCGAATCTAGTGCTTTTAATAATTGCTCTATTTTTTATTTATTTCTTTTCTTCCATGAAATACTAAAAAATAAATATAACATAGAGGATAGTATGGAGCATATAAAGAGGACAAAGGAAAAAAAGTCTTTTCCACTTTTCTCACTCTTATTGTAGAATAATAAGCACCTGTATCTATAGTGCCAAGTAGGGTAAGTATGTAGTTAAGTAGTTAAGTACATATGTAGTTAAGTACATAAATAAGTCGGTGATAGAGCTATGAGAAGGAGGTAATATATATTTCATCTCCTAAAATAACAACTGAGTAAAAATATATGTGGAATTTTATAAAATACTTAATTAGTATCTGAGATTGACTGTGGTGTTTCCTAACATTTTTATAAGTAAAACTTTTAATTAAAACTCTAGTTTAATAATAATTTGTCTATTTAAATAACTGTGCCAAATTTCTTTCCTTTATTTTTTTTTAACTCAAAAGTTGATTATATAGTCGAGTAGTCTAGTCGCTGGAAATCGCACTAATGGACACATATATCCTTATAAAAATATTTACTGCATATTAAAAATGATTAGTACCACAAAGAAGAGGATATATAAATACATTAAATTTATTAATATATATTCACAATACAAAATACATATTTTTGATAGGGCTTGTAAACTTATCTTGTGGAATAAAATGTCATAAAAAACAAAATAAATGTAAATAAATAAAGGATCTACTTATAGTGAATACAAGAGTAAAACTAAAAATCGTATACCTACACCACACTAACAAATAAAGAGGAAAAAATATATATAGAATCTCAATAACTTAATTTGAAAAGAATAACGCAAACAAATTTATATGTACAAAAAATAATTCTTCTTCCTCGCAGTGAGCACTTATAAGAAATATCCTCGAATCGATACAAGTTGTAGTAAAAAAGAAACAACAACAAAACAAAACAAAAATTACAGTCTGCACAATTCTACTCAACTTGTAATACTTTGGCAGCCGCTAGTTTTAATAGTCGGAAACATGATCTGAATGGGTGTGTACTGTCACTTAAGTATTTTTAATTAGTCTTATGAGGTTCAAACCACGGCTAATCAAAAGAAAATATGTAATCATAAAATACAATCAAGTGGTCTGCAATACGAAACAGCTCCTATTGAAATAGTATAACGAGATTTAAATACCGAATTTTTAAGAGCGTACGTAAAGTACCTTGACTTTTGTTTATTTGAAACAGAAAACCAGTTTTAATTGTTGGGAATAATAAACTATGGGAAAATGCTAAGTATTAAAGAGTTTTATGGATAAATTGAGGTGAAAAAAAGACAGCAATCTATTCCGCCCAAGTTTTCCAAATTAAATTAAGCCTAAGTCATCTTTTGTTAAACTGTCGCATTCTTGTTAAAAATATATATATCAGATATTTCCAAATCGAATATGCCAAAATACGAATTTTCATAGTAACAGTTTTTTTTCGAATATTACGAAATTAGGTGTAACTTCAACATGAGCCCACCATACACAAAACTAGGGGACGTATGTAGCGTTATAAGTGTAAGTTGTATGATGGGCGCCATTCATAGTTTATTAATTCTGTACGAGTAATTTATGAAAATGGTTCAAGTCAAGCACCACTTAAATTTTGTATATAATTTGGTGTATAATGTTTCATTACCTATACCTAATGCTGCAACACAAGTTAATTATAACACTTATTTTGTTAAAACTAATGTGGATATGTATTTTCCTCGTAATACATCTTTTTTTGAAGAATTTTTATGACTTAGATTCGCTTACACTGCGATGAAATAAAACACGAATAAGAACTTTCCAGATAGCACTCAAAACTTGGATATTTCTAGAAATCCATCTCCTCTTATTTGAATTTATACCTGAAACTTTTCGCATCAAAGTCGGAAGATGGAGTACTGTAGATATCGTATGTTTTTAAAGCTTACTATATGTTGAAGTAAGTTTTAGTTTCATTTGTTTCGACATAAGACATAAACCTTATAATTAATTGAAATACTTCACATATGGTTTCTCGTTCCACTGATCTCAAGCGAGTAAATCAGGTGTTTTGGGATTGAATCAAAATATAAAAAATAATTCAAAAGGCTCATCATAGGGAATTATCAAACAAAATTCCGTTTCATTATTATTATTTTTTTTTTAAAGAAGTGAGAATTATTTATCGTACGTATGTTTGGTTGTTATCATTCCTTCTAGTTTTATGGTTGCAACGTTTTGCCAACAAGTAATAGAGAATCCTTATAACTCTGCAGTTGCGTCACCGACGACAAGCAATGCTCGTTGATTATATTCCAAAATAAATTTTAGAGTAAAAATAGAGTTTTAAAGTCTTTTTCAGAGCTATAGAGTTTAGGTAAATCAATAAGCGGCGTGAGATGTGCTATTCCCGGTGATTTACCTTGCATCAGGTATTTATATTATCAAATCAATACATATCACCTCTCCTAACGGACACTTCTATCCATCATACAACTCTCCCAGTGGACAATTTCAAAAGTTACCTTAATGAACGTGTAGAAATTCAAATTCCATTGCTGTAGACACTCCTCTAACGAACGTGGAAAGTTGGATTTTTGTGACAGACAGACTAAAATCCTATGAAAGGACTCACTTTGAAAATTAAGAAAACCATATTTATGGTTTTAATAAAAATAGTTTCATATGTCTAAAAAATTTACATATCTTTAAATTCCTCTGTTTAATTATTAAAATTTTAAGCAACAACACCGCTATCTCATCAAATGAATTTTCCTTCTGTTTATTGTCTTGGGTTTAATAATCATATCATTCAATAGAATTAAATAGGAACTCACTTGGTATAGAATTAAGAAAAAGATTGTTGATTATTTTTTGTGTGTGGTGATTTTTTATTTTAAAAAATACTATTTATTATTATTTTGTTTATAGACTTATTCTTACATATTTAATTCTAAAAATGTAATTTATATATATTTTATATATAAATATAACAAAAATTGGGATAAATTAACTTTGTCCATTCAAATTAGTAAACTTGTTTTTATACATATAGGTATGCATTTTTTTATAATTACTTTCATACCACTTGTAAGTGAACATACCCCAGCAACGAGCTAAGCCATCTGAACCGTGATTCAGAGAGGTTTCACCAGCAGCTATAACTTATTTTTTTTGTTTCCCTATCGAATTTAGACTGGTTATGAAGCTTGACAATAAAAAGTAAACTAAAGAAGTTAATGAAATTATATGCAATAGTTACGAAGATTATACTATAATTGCAAGATAAAATGAAATGGAAGTATAATAATTATTTAAAAAAAATTATCAAGTTCGTATAAAAAACATAGAATAATTTATGTATTAAAAATTTAGATAAGTATAGGGTAATCTTGAATAGCTAATATATGATAATCTGTGCCAATAATGCAATTGGTTGAGGGTATATTTATTTTAAAGATTTTCAATTTCTTGTTCATTTACTTCTGTCATTTTATGAATCACCATGCAGTCGTTGCAAGTACAATGTCTATATTATACTGTCGGGGATAGTATGGGATGAATCCCTAATACGTTAGTCACCCCTTACCTGACGAATGAACGTTGTAGGAGCAGACTGAGAAGTAAATGGGAGCAAGGCATTGTTTTAAGGGTGGTCTTTGATGGTAGATCTTAACGATGGTGGAAGAAATGTAAGCACCGATATTTTATATCGACTTTGAAACTTTTTTTTCTCGTCTTAATTTAATATATTGGGGGCATTCATAATGTTGTGTTAAATGTAAAATGTTTTAATATCTTAGGTACTATAAGCATAGGATTGTGAGCAGCCCAATTAAAAGCCCATGTTATATGTTAAATGCAGAGGAGCTCCTGTCGGATTCATCCGGGCAACTTTGTAATATTTCCTCTTAAATCAAAATTTCATTATTTTTATCCATTACTTTATTTGAATTTTAAAAAAGGTCCAGAACAAAAACAACCCAAACCAAACACAAACTACGAGCAACTAATCTATCAAAACGACAGCAGACAGAATGACATGAAGCTCTGTTGGTCAGTAATGTGTCGTCATTCTTCATTTTGCATGATCGTCGACGTTATTTTCAAGATATATCGTTAGTTTATATATAATTTGAGGAAAAATATATATAAAATCAAAATGCATCATATTTTACCATAACTATTCTATGTTATGTGGTCTGGAAAAAATATGTATTTATATTTGTGTGTCATAAATAAGAAATAGGGACAGTTACTAAGGGTTGATAACCGTCGCTAAGGCGTCACCTAGCAACGGACCGACCATCTTCGTTTTTAGAAGAGTTCCGGCTAATTAGTAGCCATGATCGTTTGTAACCAGCCCTGTCTGGGTTCATTTGGTGTTATTTATTGATATTGTGAGTGTGTTAATCAACATTTAAGTCCGGAACTAGACCTTTTCTGAGTTTGTGGTCTTTGAGTGCAATATGAATTGTTGGTAATAAGTCGGCTCGCATAATTAATAAAAACAACTAGACCCTGTATGCCCTTAATAAGTGCTAGTGTGGCCATCTTGGCTTTTGGATATTTCGACTGTCGATGAGCCACTACACCAACTTTGGACCAGTTTAAAATTGCGGCGGTGTATTTAGCTACAGAGCTGCGACCACCACACCTCGACAAGCAAAAATCTTCTTCTGACCTATTGGGGTGTATCAACCTTTCGTCGACCAATATTTATTTTATATATTTATTTGTTTTTTATAAATTAGTTTATTTTTTTGCATAATTTATATATCTGATTTTATTTGTATCTAAATGGCCTATTTATTTTATTGCTCATTGTTTTATTATAATTCTTTTATTTAGTTAAGTTTAAGTTTTATAAATGTTGAATTAACCAATAAATGTTTATATCTGAACCAGTTTGTTTTCGAACTTTTTAAAGCCTTCCTTCAAAACACATATTCAATTTGAATTGGCTTTAACAAAAACTATTCAAGAATGTAGGTCATAATGAAACAATTTCCGTTTAAAACATTAATTTATATTTTTTTTTTAGTTTTAAATTACAAAAACTTCAACTTAAAGAATAATGTTAAATATGATCTCTTCCAAAACTTGAAAAATGATGTTCTGATGCGTGGTTGAAGATGGGTACTGGGACCTTCACGTACTCTGGCACCTTTACTGGGTACGGTACTTTTCTTTCAACAACATATGGAACTTTCTTTTCAACAGTAACTGGATAAGGCTTTGGTACTTCAACTGGATAGGGCTTATCGACAGGATATTCAACTTTCACCGGTATCTTCTTTTCGACCACATAAGGTACTTTCTTTTCCACTGTCACAGGCACGTGGTATGGTTTAGGAACATCATAGTATTCCTTGACCGGTACTGGAACCTCCTTGGGGACTGGATAAGGTACTTTCTTCTCTACAATTACCGGGTAAGGCTTTGATACATGGTACGGTACTGGGTTATCGACCGGAACCTTTACTGGGACCTTCACTATTTTCACTACTGGGTACGGTTGTGGTACGTGAACGTGGACAGGTACTCGTACCTCTTTGGTGATCTCTACTGGGTAAGGCTTCTCAACGTGATATGGTACAGGATTGTCCACGTGTACTTTGACGGGATAAGGCACGTGTTTGATGACCTCCACGGGGTAAGGCTGCTCTTCCTTCTTGGTGATGATGTCAGTTCTAACGTGAAAGTGGTGACTATGGCTCGGTTCGTGTTCGAAACCGTTGCAGAAGGCGATCATGCCAACGCCTACGATGAATGCCGTTGTCCTGAACATGTTAGAGCACTGGGTGCTGTACTGACGATTGGTGTCGCTTCCACAGTATATATAGTAAAGTGGAATGAGGATCTTACCCAACGTAATGGTGTAACATTAATTCTCTTTCTGCATTGTTGGTTTTATGAATTATTCTTGATACTATCTGGGTCACACATGTCGCAGTGAAATAGCTTCAGATTCATAGCGTTACAGTCATTATATAAATTAAAATGTTTTGGTATTTCCACAATTATCTTTCTTCACATAGCTCATAAAGTATTTCAACATACGTTATCCGATTTTTACAGTCTTTAAATGATAAACTCGTAATAAGATTTTTATTTCTTTACTAATTATTTTATTTTGTGATGTTATGAAGAAGAGAAGAAATATTAGGTTCGTGTATTGTAATATATTTTTGAATTTATTATGTTATATATAATGCGAATTTTTGTTTTAGACAGATTTGGTAGTTACAAAAAATCCATTTTTTATTTTGGCACTCTATCGTTTTGGCCTTTATGGCCATTTTCAAGGATCTATCAATAAAAAAGTTTGAAATACAATCTACTCATTATAAATTAATTTTAAAAAACACCATGAAAAATTATATTCCCTGCCTTATTACACTATCAACCCATCCCTTCCAATATCCATCGCTCCAATACCCTCCCTACCTTTAAACCCGCCTGTTCAATCATTTCTTATCCATTCAGACCCCATAAAATTGTAAATTAGACAATTACACAAATGTTAATAACACACTAACTAGTTAACAGTATTTAATATCACATTAAATAGTTTATAATCGCTGTAAATTACGCATTTATCAAAACTACACTGAGTAATCTTCCTCACTATCCCAGGTTTACCAATATGTCCATTATATATTCAATTTTATTCCAATTTATGTATTCATAGATATTTGTATTTTAAAAACTTATCAATTTTAATTAAATATTATTTATTTAACCAAAACAACCAAACCAAAGAAAAAACATTATTATAATAAATTAAATTGGCTTAAAATGTCAGCATAATGCTGGTTCAAATTTTTTGTATTTGATTTTAAATTAACATTATAATCCATATTCTCTTATATAGATTTATACATTTATTGGGGGATAGTATATATCAGCATAATACTGTTGAAAAAATAAGGAGGAAGACCCAAATTAAACAGCATTGGTGCATGCATCCAAAAATAAGCATAATATCGATTTTGAAAATACAAGGATTTTCCATCAAGAAAGGAAAACCGTCAAAAAAGAAAATTGTTGGAAGCTATATATAAATCAGATAATATCAATTATACTATTAATTTTAAATCAGATAGAAAAAATTTAAACCAGTATTATGCTGAAATTTTAAGAAAAGTTAATTTATGATTATAATGTTTCTTTCTTGTTTTGGTAAAATAGATAATATGTAATTAAAATTGATAGATTGTTTTAATACTGATGTGGATGAATAAATAAACTGAAATAAAATTGAAAATATAATGGAGATATTGGCAAACCTGGAGGGTTACTCAGTATATTGTTAATAATATGAGTAATTTAAATAGAGATTATAAGCCAGTTAATGTGATACTAAATACTATAACATGTGATACTATATACTGTAAACTATTTAATGTTTTAATGAGTAATAATAAATAATTGGACAAAGGCAATATGGCCGGCAATTATGTTGATAACTTATGGTTTTGGCTGTGATAGTGTAATCAGATAGGGAATATAACTTTTCATGGTGTTTTTTAAAATTAATTTATAATAAATAGCTTATTGATAGATCTTTAAAAATGACTGGAATGGCTGAAACATTGGAATGTTAAAATAAAAAAAATTGGTGAGACCAAATGAATGTTTTTTTTTATAAGTTGTATGTTACGTTTCTAATTTAAATATCATTTTATCATAAAACCAAACAGAATATAAAATATATATTAATATCACTTTATACTTTTTTAAATGGATAGTTTCTAGATAAATACTTTGTCAAATTTATATTTTAATATATGTAACAACTTGTATTTAGTATCTTATATGTGACTATAATATAATGTAGAAATGTCAGTAATATAATTAAATTTCTTTTGTTTTTTTTCAGGTAAGATTTAATATACTGTTCTACCGATTCTACTGCCAAAAGAAAATCGTAAGTAACATTTTAGTAGGTTTTTTTCTTAATCAGTTGAATCTTACTAAAAACAACAACGTGAAAAGGAAATATTTATAGAATACCAATTTCTATAAAACTTAGTTCTATTAAAAATGATTTCACAATATATAAATGAAATTTGTATTTTCTGAATGACAGGTAGTTATTTATTTTTTTTTAATAAACTACTGAAGAGGTAAAATATATTCAATGATAACTCATATTTGGGGCTGGTGAGAAATAAAATAAAAATCTTTTATAAAGTTGGAAAATCTTCCAAAATTGAAAGAAACATCTCTCTTCCAAAATATTACAAAAATTCTAAGCAACAGTTTCCTTATAGTCGTTGCTTCACTTTCTGAACTATCTAAAATTGAGTATGGTGACCCGTTATAGCATTATTAGCAGTCTTACTTAAACGGCCCTTCTTGGTAGGACCACAGGAGTGTCCAGCCTAAACCAATATCCCAAAAACTATTTTGGACAAGTACTGTGCTCGGTAAATAATTGACAATGATTGTAAAATGTTAATATGTAAAATCTATATATGTAATCATCAAATTCATCTCTAATACTTGTATTAATTGTTCCCAACCATGATCATTAATTAAAATTCTAAAAATAGGTTTTCTACGTTTTATTATAATTTAGTACGTGGGCGCATTGTTAAAACAAAATCCACTCATTTTTGTCAACATTTTCATATAAGCCAACATAAAATGGCCCCTTAACCCCATTTCCGAAACATCATATTGTTGTTTATTTCACTTCAACATGAGCTCGATGTCAGATGTCAATATCACTCGCTAACGACGTCCTCTCTTTGTTCTGGAACTAGAGGATTTCGATGAGTGACACTGTCCTTTCATCCAACAGCTGGAGAATCAGAACTTGTCAAAGCGTAATTAGCGAGCGTACTGAATGTCATCACAACAGTTCCACGTGAGAGCGCCATTGACAAGATTTACCTTCTGAAGGTATCCTTCAATCAAAAATACAATAAATTAGGATTGGATTGTTTTAGAAAATTTTTTTTATGAAATTCCTCAATAGGAAATTACTTGAATCATCCATTGACCTTTTATTTGCATGCATTGGTGAATATTTTTGATGATAACAATCATCAAAAAATTCTGCTTCTAAAATTGTTCTTTTTGAGATAAAAGTGCATTATAATTCAAAAATTCATTAACGTTTCGAAAATTATGACATTAGTATAAAGAACTGAAATAGCACATCCCACTTCAGCAGCCTATCGCACGTCACACTCAAGTATATGTTGCATTGTTAAGTATATTTTGCAGTTTGTCTGCTTTATTTTATTAAAGTAAGATTTGCATTACGGTGGTTATTTATTGTTTTCCAGTACTGAAATTTTGGGCAGTACCCTTCTTTCTTAATATTTATTTTAGTTAAAAGATAGGTAAAGGCTGATGATGATCTTTAGTGGAACCTTTGAACGACCAAAGATGAAGTTAGAATGACTTAAAAAAAAACAAATAAAAACCAAAAATATTTCAAACGTTAAAAGAAATTTAAAAAATGAAGATTTAAATGTAAATACAAAAAAAAAATTCAATTTTTGCGCTTTCATTCCGGATATTTATAAAAATACTGAAAATTTTGAATTTCTATTTCCTAATTCTACCTTCAAATAGGGCTTAATTTATTTATTTTTATTTTGGATGTTTCGGGGATGCTAAATCTCCTACATCTTAACTGCTCAAGTATTATTGTGTGAGGCATAAATTTTAAATACATAACAAGTTTTAAATTTTATAAAATTTCCAACAAAGTTATGTTAAACATGCAATGTTGGTTTAAAATGTTGGTTTAGTAAGTCCTGATTACATAAAACAAATTATTGTCCGATGAGCTATTTGAATAATAACTTATTTTTTTTTTTCATTTTAATATTATGATACCACCTTCACTAATTTAAACATAAGGAGTACTGGAACACATAATAACCGAAAGAAAGTAATTATTATTAGAAATGTTTTATTATTATATTATTATTTACATTAATGACCACTTGTCACCTGATTTTATATGGTCAAATTTGAAAAGTAGTTATATTTCATTACTCTTAAGTGTGTTTTCCATTATTGTGTAATTATAATATAAAAGAGATCACTGGCATCAATGTTAAACAAATTAATTGAAACTTTCAAGATTTAAGCGGTAATAAATTAAATAAACAAATAATGATAAAAAACAGCTTTAAATACAAAATATATTAATAAACATGTTTTCATGGGGTAATATGCCTGCTTACTGTTACAAAAGAATAAACTTCTGTTAATTTTTACTCAAAATCTGGGTTCGAATTTTTCGTAATTTGACCAAGTGTTAAAATCATAACCCTGCTCTACACCGGTTAGTGTAAATCATTCTAAAGCATATATAATACGTAGCAGTACTGAAAAATAAGTAATTTTAAACATTAATAAGTTATATTAATTTGATACTACAGAAATAAAATGACCATTACAATAGTAATTGGTAGTGGGAAATATTTGATGGACCACTGTAATTGTAATTTTAGTTCGCAATTACATTTACCATTTGAGCCTAAGTAATTACAACCTTATGTTATTACTTTTTTTTAAATTTTCACTTACCTATATACATGGTATATATTATAGCAAGGAGATTATTGCGATCATGCAAAATTTCTAATTCCAGTTTTGGATGGAATTACATGTTTCGATGTCCCCTTAGTCCAAATAATCTTATCTTGCCAAATAGTCTTCGTGTCTTCTGTGTGAGCAACCGAGCTCAAAAACGAAAAGTCGTGTGAAAATAAAATTACATATTTATATGCATGGGATACGACAGCGATTTTTAAATAAAATCGATTAACTGAAAGTTCCACTATATAAAATCGATTTTCATATTTTTTTTCTATTTTCTCGGCATGTAAGTGAACAATCAAATGGTCTTTAAAGTCAGCTAGGTCTTATCATAATTGAACTAGTCAGGAAGGGCTCAAATGACCAATTTATAAAAAAATATCCTCTGAAGTATCTTTAATTTTATTTAAAAAAACAAAACAAATATTTCTCATTGTTTGCAAAAATAAACAATGCAGAATTCAGAATATTGACGATTTCATAAATACCTAAAGGAAAAATAGAAACATTTGATACGAGAAAAGTCTACATCGCCCGATTGGATTATGACTTCATTATATTTTATTGAACTGTTGTATTCTTTGCAGGAATAAAATTTATATTTACTATCCGTACCTCGAGGAACTCTGAAATACGAATTTTTATAACACTAGAAAAATGGAAATATTTTGTTGATAATTTTCTAAAGGTTTTTTTTTTTAAACAAATTATTGATATAAATATAGGAGGAAATACGTTTGAACAGGTAGATAGGTTGACGTTAACTAGAAAAAACGAAATTGATGAGGAAATAAAACCAAGGTTGAAGACGTTTTTTTTCAAAAATATAAATGGTTATATTTCAATTTCGAAACTGCTTAGCTTGCGCCTTCTATCCAAAAACTTAAAAACTAGAATTTACAAAACTTTCATCCTTCCCCACTGTTCTTTATGGATGCAATACGTGGCCTCTTACACTAAGGGTTGAACAGCGCTTTAAGGTTTTTGAAAATAAAGTATTTCGTAAAATATTCGGACCGAAAAAGGATGAATTAACCGGTAAATATAGTTCAAGTTATAGTATTGCGGCGTATAAGATGGACATGTAAGGTTATAGAGCTTCCCAACGAACGGATCCCTAAAATGTTAATAAACACTGATGCGACGGGTCAATGCACGAGGGGTTGACCAAAACGTGGATGGGAGAATTGGGTTTGTAGGGGCATCACTAGAAGGATGTATGTAGAGAGCGATTGGTAGTATCAGAATAGAACCTTCGGGTTCGTTAGGCCACCACTATTATTATTATAGATTTATCAAATTATAATAATAAACTTAATATTGATTTTAATTAACCTTCGTCACAAGAACAACACGCAGCGTCATTATTACTAACACAAATATCTGTGATAACCCTCTGCCGTGCAAGGTCTCCCCATTGATTACTCCCAAATATCCTGAAATCGTCACGATATTTTCTGTGACCGTGTCATGCCATTGTAGCCCTCGTGTTCATAATGGTATCTGAAATTGTTTAAGTGGGGCTGTCGAGATAACAACGTACGTCTAATTCATGTGCTGTTCCATGAATAAACATATATACATTTCCTTTATTAGCAAGAATATTTTTTACTCACAAGGAAAGGATATGGACGTGGGATTACCGTCTTCAATGAAACTTCTTTTGAGATACTAGGACGAAAAAGATTCGGTATGTGTCCGAATATTCTTGCCAATGCGCCCTAGCAGACTTGAAAAAAATGTTTTATACTATTTTAGAAATTTTTCATATTATCCTTTTCTGCTTTACTCTGCATTTGTTCTATGGTTATTGAACAGTGACCTATTTACTTTTTTGTGCAGAATAAGAACAAAATATCGTATCAAATAACTTGAAACATATAACAGATTATAAAAACCTAATATGCTTCCAGTAAAGTAGACAAATACATTTTTTATTTTGAAAGTCAAGTTTGGTTCGTTTTAGATTCTTTTGGAACTTTTAAATTCGAATTTTCCTATGAAAAATAATTTGATATTATTGGACTTCTTTTTGTCGATATATTTTTTTTCTGCCAATGTTCATAAAAAAAATGGTTATAAATAAAGAAAAACTTCCAAAGAAAATTTTGGACAAAAAAAATTCATTATCTAAGACTATGAAATTATTGTTTGTGCTAAAATTGAATATTAATTTTATATTTCCCTAAATTGATTAAAAAATCCAATTTAAGTTTTCTCTTTTTGCTCTGTATTGGCTTCAAGGTTATTTCAAACCAATCAATTTGTTCTGTTTTGGGACATAAGAAAAAATATTGCTGAAAGTATTAAATGATTTTAAATAGAAATAAAAAAATCCCAAATGCAAAAGAAATTTGTAGTAAACGAGTAAAAATTTTTTTTTATTTGAAAAAAACGATATTTTTAAATCTCTGGAAACCTATAATTTTATAACTGGATTAATAAAATCTGTATTTCAGGATTTTTATATTCACCGAACGAACACCAACCTTGTTTTATTTTGTACCAAACGATGTTATCTGTAAAGTAGGTTAAAATTGATTATTTTAGGAAAAAGTAAGTTTTATTCTGTTCTAGCATTCTTTAGAACTCTTAAGTATTATGTTCCATACAATCCCGCTTAGAAAAATATTATATTTGGCAGCATACAAATGTTATATAAATATTGATATATTTTCAAATTATCATTTTTTTTTTTTTTTTATGTTATTGTATTTCCCCCAAAAAAGAAGGAAGATGGAAAAGTATTTTGCCCTAGTGTTTAGAACTACATTTTATTTTATTTTTTACAATCTTATTATATTATAGATTTTTTCGATGTCTTAAATCTATTAGTAATTGTTCCATCAGAAACTTTAAACTATCCGAAAGAAAAAGCGTTCGTCCGACGGCGTGATTTGTTATTAATATTATCATAAGCAATACAGTATTAATTGTTGATGTTATCAAAGACAATTTAAGCTCATTTATAATAAACTGATCGTGTTTATAAAAAAAAAGGAAACCAAATTTTTAGGACATCTTCCATACGTCTCTAACACAAACTTCGTAGGTGTCGTAGGTATGCCATTGGTGCTTATTTCAACAATCGTCAATTATTATAACATTTGAATTGCGGAACCTAATAAAATGTTTTAACTTCGTAAAAGTAATTCAGTGTTATATTATATAAATGATAGTTGCTAATGACACATGAATTCGCACGTAAGACATTTTACTATTTGAGATATTCTTAAAATAAATGAGAACCTTCCTAATGAATGAGTGCATCGTAAGCTAACGACATGAATTTTCGATATCCATACCCATTCATACTGAATTGATTTATTGATCAGACCGTTTTGAGCCTTTTCAATGTATCGTGCTTCATCTGATATGCACCCGCCGCGGTCAATAAAAACACGCTAAAGTTCACTTTCACGTTATGAGCATTTCAGTATTATTATATTAATGAAAAATCCATGAGATTAGTGGCTAGGATTCATGAGCGCACCCTGAGTAGGGCTTCACTGCCTACGTAACTTTAACCTACAAAACCAATTGTTCTAGGGGAGACATTATTAGTCTGAATAAAACAGTCCGAGAAAATTTCCATGAATGACTAATTATTGATTTTTACATATTTAACAGCTAAAATGTTATGTAGGCTTCTTAAGATTCCACATCTTGTTATGTCATGTTGGAGTGTGTGTAAAAGGAGTTGGAGCATAAATCATAGCTAATATATTACCAATTAAATTTGACATAAAATTAATAAAAAAATATTACGAAGAGATGGTCGAGGGGGTGTGGTCAGTAAATAAACAAAAAAATATTTATTCTTCATTAGGGAACATGGACAGAGATTCTGGCTAAACTCTGTCAAAATCTCTGCCCATGATTCCTGATTAGGACCTGCAATTCAGGTCAAAACATCGGTGAAAAAAATATATATATTTTTTTTGGCCTTTATTTACCATATTCTCTATCTATTAATCTACGGTCTACTAACAACTCATTAAAAAGATATTACGATTTACAAGCGTGGTTTCTTAGTAAGATTATTAATTTTATAATATATACTTTTTTTATGTACTAGTGGATTATGCTGAAAACGTGTCATAATGTACTGCAGAACTGCGAATACTTTATAACACGTAGGGTAAAGTTTAGTCAGTCAAAGTTTTAAATTTATTTCTAGACTATGCCACTCCCAAGAGCATATTTTCATAAGTGCAGATATTGTTTTTAGATATATTGTTGGTGCGATAGAATGCCGTTTATTTTAAAACCTTAAAGTTATTTTCCACTCAGATATATTAGTATTGGTGTCTGGTGGGGGGAACTAGTCAGGCTAAAGCGTCTAGAGGTCCTTCTTGCCTACCCCTAGTGGATATTAAAGTTTCCACCGCGTACTAACCGTGGCGGGAGTATCAAGATTCATTTTTCGGGACCACCGAAAAATAAATATTGTCACCCCCAAAGTGGGAACCGAGCTAGTACAAGAGCCGGGAAGAAAAAAAGGCAGTTATCTCACCCCAAATTTTGATTACTTTAATGAAAACTAGGTATAATTACTAGTCAAAATTGATGAGTCTGCCAAGTATAGGTAGGGGGAATAAAAATTGGCGGCTTTTTCAAAACATTAATTTTTCATTCGGAGCTCTGTATCCTAAAAACTACCAACAAATCTAGAAAATCTAAGAGAATATTATTTAAAGAAGAGTAAATTTGCTGAAATATTAGCCCTAAAAGAGCTATTTACTTCCAATAGTTCTCGAGATATAGCTTTTTGAAAAGCAAAATTTCTTAAAAATCTACTGAAAGATGAAGTAGTTAGTTAATTTATTTTGAAAAATCCATATCTTAAAAACCATTTGACGTACAGATGTCTATTAGCACTTCAATTAAAGCTAGTTTAATGAGCTATAAAGTAGTTTATAACGTTTATTTTTGTAGGAGTAGTAGTTTTCATGAAGTTTGCTAAAATAAATTTATTTATAGTTGTTCGGACAATAAGCTTAATTTATGAAAAACTTTATTTCAGAAACCATAGGACGTGCAGATGTCTGTCAGCACTCAAATTAAAGCTAGTTAAATTTACCATGAAATAGTTTGTAACGTTTAACTTTGTAGGAGTAGTAGTTTTTATGATATTTGACAAAATAAACTTACAAAATGTTAATTTGTAGTTGAAAGGAATATGGTCCGGGTGCGGTCAAAAAAACTCAAATAGTAGAATATACTATTTTATTGAGCCAACGTTTCGCCCCACGTTGCAGGGCTTCGTCAGGGCTATTTTGATGGCAGTCAAAACAAAAATGACCGTTGGTATTTTTAAGATGAGACACATTTGAAGGATTTTAATTTCTAGTTATTCGCATAAAATGTTGGGTTTTTGAAAAAAATATATCTCTAGATCCATAAGACGCACATATGTCTGCCAACACTTAAAATAAAGGAAATTTAAGTTATTATAAAGTAGTTTATTACACTTATCTTCGTAGGGGTAGTAGTTTTTATGATATTCACATATGAATAAAAATTTGGCAAATGAAACTTTGTCCGAACGACTATAAATCAATTTATTTTAGCGAATTTCATGTAAACTATCACTCCTACGAAGATAAACATTATAAACTACTTTATAGCTGATTAAACTAGCTTTAATGTGAGTGCTAATAAATATCTGTACGTCGAATAGTTTTTGAGATATAAATTTTTCAAAATAAATTCACTAATTACTGATCTTTCGGGCGTACTGAAATGTTTATGAAATGTTGCTTTTTAAAAAGCTATATCTCGAAAACTATTTAACGTAAATAACTCTATTAGGGCTCATATTTTAGGAAATTTACTCTTCTTTAAATAGCGTTCTCTTAGGTTTTCTCGTGTTGTTCCTACTTTTTAAGATATAGAGCTCTGAATGAAAAATAATTTTTTTTTTTTCGTTTTCCAACAGCCTTCATTTTTTATTCCCTCTACCTATATTTCGCAGACTCATCAGTTTTTACTAGTAATCAAAAAATCAAAAATTGGGGTGAGATAACTGCCTTTTTTCTCCTCTTGGGCTCTTGTACTAAGTCCTTCGGGGCATACGCCCCAACTCACACGGCCGTCAGGTCCCTTTAGCTGGTCAATATTTTTTTTTTCATAGACGCCCTAAATTTTAGTTAGTGATTTTTAAGGCAAGACATGTCTGACTTTTATCGTGAAATTTTAGGGGCCGGGAGGAAGTGGAAGGTATAATATAATTCCTTTTTTTATTTTCAGTATTATCAGTTCTCCTTGACAGATTGTGATGTCATACACCGACTAATACTCATTGCAAGTGAATGTTTTAAAGGCGAGATAGAAAATTGTTTATCGGAGGGTGGGAGTGCGCGCCGATTCCTAGTTTTATATAACATCGCAAGCTAGCTTATTTGCAAACCTGTAATTGATATCTTTCATATTCTCATATTTGACTATAAAAGATAATTTCTGAAAATTTCATGTCTAAATGAGCAAATTTAGGATAGTGCCGTATACCTCCAAATACATTTTACGAAAAACTTCATGTAGAAGGGATATGGATGAGGACAATTTTAGTGTCGACACGAGTGACTTAAGGTGTTGAATATCCTCAATTAGTGGTATTAATGTGGAAAAGTGGCAGTAATAAATAAATAAAGCGGCCAAATAAGATAGACATCTTGAACGATTTAGTAGAACATATTGTTATACACATATTCTTGTTAACATTACAGTCGCACAAATGGATTGCATTTTTCTTGGTACATATGTAAAAAACTATCTAAAATTTTATTTTAAAAATTAAAAAAAAAAAATAGTCAATTTATTTTAAATTAAATATTCTGGCCATTTTCCAATTTTCGCTAGGTTTCCATGCTAATCGATTTAGTAATTGTTTAACTTGAGCGTCCTCTTCCCGTTTTAAATAAGTGTTTAAAAGATAAGAAAAGATCATTTTACCCGGGAATTGTTCTCTTTTCAGGCCACCACAGCAGACCGGATTCCAACGTGGAGTCGCCTGTGAGCACCACCTCGCGAAGCTCCAAGCGCACACCATAGGGCAGATGAAGAAAAACTGTCCAACGGCCTTCATCTCACTAGATTGCAGCCAAGCCTTTGAGAGTGTTTCCCACCCGCTCCTACTCCGCCGACTGGAGGAATTCAAGTTTCCAGCCGCCCTATGCCGACTCA
>NW_027104983.1:101326-102080 GCF_000696795.3 Halyomorpha halys | reverse complement strand
AAAGTGAACATGTAATTTGTATATATTATGTATTATATTATACTATATATCTGTAAATGTAAATATATTTAAATAAAGAGGTTTAGAAAATAAAATAAAAAGAATTGTTCTCTACCAGTTGAGAGGTTCCTCCCCACTTATGATCACGCAGACGGCAAGTAAGCGCCACAATGCGCCTCGGATCCCATCACCTATCTTAAAATGCCCTGCAGGCACTGCGAGGATCTATATCATGACGTATGCATAAATATATTTTACTTATTTATAAAAAAAAGAAAAGAATTATTCTGTTAGGTGAGGTTATGAGATATCGTACATCGACCAATATACTCGCTATGTGTGTTTATTCTGAAGGATAGATAAGAACGGTTACCTAAGGTCGAAAAGTATGAGTTTTAGGTTGGTAGTTTCCAATTTTCCTATTGTTTATAATCATCATTTTAACTGGTTGACCGGTATGATTTATTTTCATTGCTCTGTTATTCTAAAAGTATTTTATTTAATATGCATGTATTTTCAATACATATATTCAGTACACATACATACAGTAGCTATATATATATATTTTCTTGAAAAATACTGTGTAGGTATAAATAATTATTGTAATTTCCTTTTATATGTTTTTTATTTACTTCATTTTGTTTATTTTTCTTTTTATATCCGTCTTAAGAAATTTTTCTTTTTTTTTATTTGTATTAAGAAAAAGTTTAAACTATTTATTGGTAGAGAAATCCCCCATAAAGGCAACATAATT
>NW_027104983.1:78410-101226 GCF_000696795.3 Halyomorpha halys | reverse complement strand
CTGTTTTATACCACTAATATGTGTCCTAAAGAACGATGTTTAAGAAAGAACGTCTCTAGAGCTATGTGTTGATTTGTTTTATAAATAGTATAGATTTTTTTTAGTGAAATAACATAGCGAACGTCTATTTTCGTCATAGTGTAGTCCATACTATATCTAAAGTTTATAGCGGTTATCTAATGCAATTAAAGATGATACATTTTATTTGAAATATTGCTTTCTAAAAAAAAAAAATTAAATTAAAAGTTTAATAATTATGAAAATATTTTATTTGTAAGAGTTGTAAATATTTTTGAAAGTATTAATATTTGCAATTTGCTGTAGTAACAGCAAATACACTAGCTCAGAGAATCGTGTAAATAAAATTGTTTACTTTTCTTACTCTGCTATTGATAAACGGTCGTTCCATGTTTTTATGATTCTACTTCATTTAACCTATTGTTAAACGTTTATATTTACTCACGAAATCATTGACAACGACAAACTTTAGTGATGTTAGAACTTAAATAAATTACTACTACTCCCTTACCCTTGACCCTGATGATATTTAAATGTCACTGTGAGGTCCCGAGTAACTGGAAACGCTCGAGTGTTATATTACTAACTATAAAATGGTTTTACAATTATTACATTAGGATACGAACGAAGCAATATAAATGATGTAAGTATCACTTAAACATATTTAGTATTTTTACTAAGATTTATCTTGAAAAAATAAAGATCACTTTGTAAAATCACTAGTATAAAATAAATTTAGTAGAAAATTTAAAAATTACCAGATTAATATAAATATTTACTTTAGTCTTAAGAAAAATAAAGAACTGTGTAGTGTTAAATTTTGTATTTATAGTTCACAACTAGGACATGTACATATTTCGTATGGCCCAAAATTGTTCTTAATGGTTTTGATTAAGTGTACCTATACTTATAAATTATAAACTAATATCTTTGATTTAGTATTGATGAATTAAGAGCTTTTAAAATACCGTTGAAATGCGTGGGGCTAGAATATGGATTATACCAAACCACATGATAAAAATTCTTCGGTTGAGCAGTTTCGAAAATCTAAAAATTTTTATTTTACATTATATTATGGTTAAACATATTGGAATCATAGTATTATAAGAGCGAAAACACATAATTTATAGAAAAATATAGAAGCATTTTACAGCACAAAAGTTTAATTTTTTTCCAACTTGTGGCTTTTTCACATTTATTACCTAAGCCATCCAATTTATAAACTTACTTATTATTTACAGATCATAAATTCTAATAAATAATATTAGTAATGAAAGAATATAATTTATTGGTCAAGTTGGTGGCGCTACCTAGCGGAGTGCTTAAGAACCTACAATGCCTCAAGAAGTGCGAGAGTCTACCGCTAGGTCGCAGGAGCTGCTTATTTTTAGTCCGATTCAGCTTACTTCTTTAATTCCATTATTTAGTATGATTTTGATAGATGTTTACATATGTATTTATATTTAAATGTTATGTTAATGATGAAGTAGGATGCCTAATACATATTATCTTAAACTTGTTGGGAACTGTAACATTGGTTTGAATTATAATTTTATTTTGAATTAAAAATTACAATTTTTCTGACTATGATCAGCTTCCAATTTATCATTATTATCTATTATTGTTCAATAATTATAAAATAGTAAATAGTTAAGGGTGTCTTTTGCACGAGACTTTTCTTCGCCGCTTATGACCAATCAGGCCGATCTGGTAATCTAGAAATAAATAAAATAAAATGTCAATAATAAAACTATTAGTTTATCGTAAAGAAAAGAAAAAAAAAAGATAATCATCGTTCATATTTTTGTACTTTGTATCTTGTTTCACATTTAAATGTCAATGTTTTCTTCTGAGCGACACAATGGTGAAACTATGAGATTTCATTTTTATTCCCATTATTATAGTTAGAAAATAAAATATACAACTCAGAATCAAACATTTTAAATTTATATCATTTTACCATTCTATATTATTATAGATCTGCTTTTTTTTGTAAAATTTACAAGTTTAGATTACATTTCTTTGTGATTAAGCTTATCTAGTTTCCTAGTGTTGTATTTACGTTTTTCATGTTATCTGTAAATTTTTTTATTGTTCATTAAGTACGTGCTTAATAAAGAACAAAACTAGCCTTCTACTCTTAAACATACTATAAGTGCATGGATTAATTTTTTTTAGATTTGGGTTTAATTGGTGTGGGTGCTCTCATGTGAGAATTTCTGATCGAAATTATGATACATGTTGGTTTTAAAATCCATTAGTTATTAATTTAAATTAGTTAATTTCAGATTTGACTAACTCTTGTAAATTATTTATATATTTATTTTTTAATTTATTCTAACGATCAGTTTGTGAAAGAATTCCGATTTAAAATAAAGTTAGTATTTAAATAATATTATTTAGTATTTAAAATAAGTTAGTATCTCTCTCAATTTCATTCCGATCAGGAAACTGATTAGTTTATAAAAAATTGCTAGTTTAATTTACCTTTTTTTCAATGCTTGCTTATTTGTTATTTGACTTATAATGATCAGAAAGTGATATTTTATTATAATTATCAGAAAGAAGAAAGTGATATTTTTCTTTAAATGTCAATTTATAAAGATGAAAATTATATTATGTTCTACAGAACAAAAGTATGATTCAGTGCACATTTCAATATGACAAACATTTTGCATAAATACTGATGAGAATAAATTTTAATTATATATCAGTTTTCTGTATTAAAATATTATAAATTGATTTAAAAATCAATTTTGAATATAAATTGCTTACTTTATTACGTAGCCAAATTGTAAGAAATAAAAATACATCAAAATGATTAAAGACATACTTTTTTTTTTAAATATTATTAAATGTGACTTTAATTATTAATGACACGCCACAGGAACAAGCACAGTAAAGGCTTGTTTCATCAGTGACAGTTACTTGCCGAGTTAGTACTTACTGAATAGTGATGCAGTGTGACCTTCCCTAAATGTCATTCTTTACTTGCTATGACATCTTTTTCATTTTTCAGCAGTGTTGTCTCTGTTGGACAGATTTACTCATGGTACACCATTTATCAGGCAAAACATTCATAATGAATTAAATGTCTATTTTCATCCGCATTTCGGCCAGAAGTAGACCTTACTTTGAAATCCTCATAATCGCTTAAAAACCACTAGTTTGTATCCTCGCTTCCTAATAGTCACCTAATCTGAGGTGTATGAAAATTAAGCGGCCAAGGAAAGGAATCTTTTACATAATGAGTGTGATCTTAGTGCTGCTAAGAGTGGTTAAGGTGTGTTTTCACTGCGACAGTTAGGGAAACAGAAGTCCTAGATTTAACTGAACCCATGATGTAAACTGTTTGGCTGTATAACATTTGCTGGTAAAAGTACCGCCACATCAGGTCTGCCGTGATAGTTGACAATGACTGCCGCTACTGTCCCGTAGAATGTTAAATGGAACTCCTTGACAGAGGACTATAGCACTTTTACCACCCTTATCAACTGTTACTTTTAGCATTTATTAAAAATGTCTTTAAATTAGTATTTATAGATTTTCATTTAAATTATTTTTCTGAGGTACAATTTTTGCTCTCCGTAATTTTTCACAATAAAGTAAAAATTATTTAATAAAATAGGTCTCGTTGGGCGGGAGCTTAACCTCATATAAAGAGAATAACTAAAATAGAGAAGATACTTATTCAATTCTTAATCTAACGATAGAAACTCACATGATTAAACTGTCAACCTTTAACGCATTTAGTCTCTCATCATTACCCTCTCGTTTATACTTTTCAAGCACGTCTTTCTGTTTACTTAGATCGTTTCATGTCCTTCACATATAAAGATCATGTTTGTCTCTCTCATTTATTTTTAAATGCTCTATATTTTATGTAAACCTTCTACGTATTTTGAGCTTTGAGCTTTGTCAAAATATAAATATTTTTCTAATGGATGTGGATACTTTAGAACCAAGATTCACAGGAATGTTATTCTTATTTTAATTGTAGAATCTAGATTTGTCTTAATATATATATTTAAAATTGCTTATTTTATTTTTTTTTTACGAAATTTTGATTAAGAATTTGTCTTAATTTATATTTAAAATTGCTTGTTTCTTTTTTACGAAATTTTGATTAAGAATTTGTCTTAATTTATATTTAAAATTGCTTGTTTCTTTTGCTATTTTTTTTTTTAACGAACCGGGCAGCAAGGACCACGCGAATATGATTTTCGATTCATGCTCACCCCTTCCGTCTTCCTTCTACTCCAATACTCTTTCATCCTTCTGGACTGTTCCTCCCGCACTTCCTCAGTCCATTTTCCCCCTTGTCTCTCCCCCTTTCCCACAAGAACCCCAACCTCTTTTAGTTTATTCCCAAAATGTTCTCCTAGCAGTCTTCATCCGTTATTTTTAGTTTACCCAGTTTCTCTTTCACTCGATTTACATTTCCCCCTATACTTTTATCGCTGCAGACTTTGTTGAAATTTTTTTTATTTATTCTCTCATTTTTCATTCTGACGACGTGCCCGTAAAATCTCAGTCTCCTGATCCAGATGACTGTTTTCAGGTCTTCAAGTTCATATATGTTTCCTCATTGGATTTTCCCCTATACGCCTCTTGCGTTTTTTTGGGGGTCTGTAGATCCTCTTTAGAATTTTCCTCTCAATCTCCGGTTCAATGGACCCTCTTCAGGCTCGGAAGGCTGACTGTCCATACCATACAGTATCACTGGCCTTACTGTACTATAGTGTCTTATTTTTGCATTGGAGGACAATGTTTATTGTTGTAGACGTTTTTGGTGGCGAAGTTTAGTCTTTCCAGTTTGGATATTCTTTCTTCTATGGATGCTCTATCCACCGTCGCTAAATATTATCTGTCATAGGTATTTTTAAATTTTTACTTAATCATATATATTTAATATATAGATATTTTAGGTCTTTTTACTTTCTTTTCACATACTTTTGGAATTTTAAATATTTTTTTTAACATTGTAAAATGAAAAAAATACAGTTTCAATATATTCAGTCAGTATATTGAATAAATATTTGCCAAAACTTTGATTAAATGAATTAAGCGCTATTGTGTTCGAATTTTTCCCCAGAAGGCTTGATAGGAAGATCTTTTTCACATTTTTCGTATAAACTTAAAAGCGACCTTGTCAAGATTAGGTAATCTTTTCGCCGAATATTCATGGAGTATAAAAGTGTCATCTTCCGCGCAATTGAACAATTAAGGGACTTTGTAACTGTTTAAATCAGAATTAATAAATGCTAGCCACTTCCCTCGGTTTAGTTCGGCGGAGGGGAAGGCAATATCAGTGGCTATTGCCCTGTATCCTTGTATCTTTGGCCGTTTCCGCCCCTCTAATTCCTGGTTCTGCAATTATTTTCCAACTTATTGCTTGTATTTATCTTCTTAATAAACTCCGTGCTTACAGAGTTAGTTGAGAGAACTTTAATTTTATAACTGCTTGTTATGCAAGTCCAACTGTTCCAAATTTTACTAGATTAGTCAGTTTTGTTAGAAGGTCACCTTATATACTATAGGGATTCTAACAATCGTTATTATGTTAGTTTGTTAAATTATTTTAAATATTCTTGTGAACAAAGAAAAAAATGTATATTTGTATTTTTCTTTTTTCTGATTTCATACCCTCACAAGTATTACTTAATCTTTTTAAAAATAGAA
The DNA here is from genome assembly GCF_000696795.3 of Halyomorpha halys. Lineage (NCBI taxonomy): Eukaryota > Metazoa > Arthropoda > Insecta > Hemiptera > Pentatomidae > Halyomorpha > Halyomorpha halys. The sequence goes on along the minus strand of NW_027104983.1, from coordinate 95,526 downwards.
TTACCCGCAAATCACATTTCACCTCTTTTGTAAGAATTCCTTACCGATGGTACATTACAAACAATAACTCAGTAATTTTAACTTCGATGGAGCAATGTTATCCCTTTAAGAGCAAATTAATCGACTTCTACGGTACCTAATAGTCTATAACACATATATAATATATAAATATTTAAATAGTAATACAAAAAATGATTTCCTTAGAACGATCACGCCTGGTAGTAAATATTATGTACGAACTTGTAGATGACAGAGTCCAAAATAAAACGCTCCATTTCGTTTTCTTATCATTTGGAACCAAATGAGAAAATTAAAGCTTTTGTTACAGAACCTTCCCAACGCCAGCTGTTCAATTGTATGTAATTCTTCGTCCAACACTGTTACCTACAAGTGTGGCATTATTACTTTTCCTAGACAATGGAACCAATTTTTATTTTCTTTAAGTATAATTTTGATTTGTATCAAGGGTCAGAGTGTTAAATGCGAATTATCGAGGTGTTTGTATAATCGAATTAAGGTTCCATTAATTCCATAGCGTAGCCTTTGGCTGTAGCTAGACTATACCACCTTAGCTAGACTGATATCAACACCTTATAATGCCACAGGGCAATCAAAGGGACAGGACTCAGTAAAAGCATATATATACATTTCACGTATTATGTATGTATGGTGTAATAATTTATTTTATTGAAAAAAAAAAAACAAAAAAAAATATGGTCGAAATGCTCCCTATATTATTTGTCTAGTTTGAAAATACCTTTTTGTTTAGAACACGGGGAAACTTCATACATGTATAATTATCTGTTATTTGTAATTTGTATAATTATGTTAATTATCTGTGTTTTGTCACGGCTTAAAAACGCAAATGAAATCTTAATATTGATTAATCAGTTACTGTTTTTGACAGTGTTTTTTTAAATAATCTATTTTTATTTATTTTATTTTTTTAGTGTGGATGTTCTAATCTTGAATCTTCAAGACTTTTATTATTAGTTTCTATGCTTTAGAGTTTAAACCTGAATTTAATTATGTTTAAAATGAAATGTAATTAAGGCTAAAGATAAATTTTATGAGCTTAAGAATAAAATAGAATTAAAAATAATCTTTAATTCAAGCCAAAATTCCTACAGGAACGAAAATAATAGCTTATTAAGATGTGTACACAATTAATCTTATAAAGTTGATTTTGCCAAGTAATTCAATAGTTCGTACATTCGTTTTCATGATGGTTCAGAGTTTTTAACGTAAAGGAATATATTTTACAAATAGAAAAAGAAATAAGATTCGAACAGAACGAAATTATCAAAACAGTCCTATGGGTGGAAAGGTTAGGTTCTGGTGTTCAAGTCGATGAAGGAACGTTGGTTTAGAAGTTCAATGATGAAAGTAAGTTTATCTTTTCTTGGAGATTGGAATAGAGGAACAAAAGAAATTTTTAAAGATGATGAACATTTTTCTTTCGTTTTGTTTCTTGAATGTTTATATTCCAGCATTTATCCTACCCTCTCTCCAGAACTCTGTACGTGTTAATTTTTGCCTCTATCTATTGTCATAATACTTCATAAAGACTTTGTTTTTCCAATCTTCTCTTGATTAATAAGGGTATAGACTTGATAATCTATACCCAACTAACCTCGTAGGATAGTAGGTTTGCTTCAGTATCGGTTTGAACTTTGTTTCTTTGTATTCTACTAAGTTTGCCCTGTTTAGTTAATCTTATTGATTACTTTCTTATTTTTATTTGACAAATACAATTGTTGTTAGTGATCCTATTATAAAGTCAGTCCCTAATGCTTATGTATCTGTTTAGTGATCGCCTGTGAACTTATTACTTTTGGTTATGTAACTAACTGGCTTCTAAAAGTCATCTATTTTTTTTTTTTTTATCTCTGTCTGTTATTGAAAGATTTTCAGGGTCAAATTAATGTTATATTACGATGCTACCTAGCGATAGATCGGTTTTGATAATACTATTTTATATTTTTGCAATTTTAACTATGTTGTTTGACTTTAGTTTCTAAATTTGTTGGTGTTTCTCTTATTTATGTTTTGGTAATCCTTGCATTTTATTACACCATACATTTTTTCTTTCTGTAGATACTAAACTATTTTGTCTTTCTTACTACTTCTATAGATAATTTAATTGTATAGTCCTTAAAATATATCTTCATGATCATTAAAAAAATATTGTTTTTAAATGCCTTTAAAAAAAAAAAAGACAGGAGATTACCGGAAGAAATTAACATCACTAGAGTTCTGAAAAGTGAATATGTATTAAATCTACTTTCATAGTTAAACGCCAGGATAATGGTATGGTATTATGCAATGAACTCTGCATTTATTTATTTTTATTCTTTATTACATTTTATTTTTTCTCTTTTATTATATAAGTCTGTTATTGATTTTATTAATTCTATAAATATATATTTTTTCTGTTTCTTTCATTCTTCAATTATATAATTATTATTATTTTTATTTATAAAAACTTGAAATGATTCAATAATTATAACATTGTAAATAGTAAATAGCCTTACGCACGAGATTAAAACGCCAAATTATAAATCCAATGAAAATCAAATTACTATAATAACCAAGTAAGGCCTCTCAGGTCGATCACGTTATAAAATAATAATTTTCACTTACTAACCAACTTACGTCCCCTAGTTGTGTGTAAATTAGTTGGGAGTTAAAGTTAACGTTGTTTTTAGTTTTAAAAAAATTAATTTAAAAAATATTTTTCTGCTGCTATACAAATTTGTATTTTAGTTTTTCTCAAAGTGGGAATAGTGGATATAAATTTTAATGAATATAGCAATTTAACAAATAAAAACGAATGATGTCTTCTTGTTCGCGAAAGACGAGATAGATCTCTTCCCATTTGAATTAGATGTATCTATTTTTCCTTTCCTCTATCCTTAGCTATTCATAAAATTCTTTAATATTTTTTTGGTTGGCATTGTTTATTATTGCTAAGAGTGTGAGCTGGTTATTTTTTTTAAATAAACAAAATTTAATGTACTTTTGAATATTATTTCAATGGGAATATAACTTAACTGGTATTAAATAGTCATTAATTGCCCATTGACACTAAGTTTAATCAAAACCGTTAGAGTCATTTAATTTTTGAGTTAGGCTGTTCACACATAGATCATTTTTCAAAATTTGGTTATTTGGACTCAGGGCACCTCAAAACGTGTAGTTTTATTCAAATTCGTAATTTCGTACGTAATACTTTCACATACATTTTTACATATATAAATACACTGAATAGAACGATAAAAAAAAAAAAAAAATACTTTGACATCACTCCCATACTTCTGATATTTCAAAGGGCTTATCCTTTTCAGATTGAATTTTGTTATTACCAAGAACTGCTGTTATAATATGTTTATAAAAATGAATTCTACCTACGTTGTTTCTTCTTATATGTTTCCGACGAAAACGTCAAGCCTCTCTACTAATATACAAAGGGTTTTGTATTACATTTGTGTATTATTACATCTCCACTCCTGAAATAGGGATTTTCTTTTTTCTCTTTTTCTTTTTTCTCTTCTGTTGCCCGTGGGCAGGCATTGTAACAATTCTAAATAGACTCCTAGCAGCTCAAAATGGTTTCTGTGACGGAAACTTTCAACTCATCAAAGAATCTGATACTAAATTTACGATATCATCCCCAATGACGCTCTCCGGAAGATCTTGTAATACAATAATTTAACTATTCACATCTTACGAATTAATTGGAACCATGTTAACTCGATTATATGGTTTGTTATTCTTCAGGAGCAAACTTATCTGAATCCAAGTGAAGATAAAATACCTGTTCAATAACCGTTGTATTTTTTATATCCATATACATAAGAACACCTAATAGTTTATTAACCCCCAGAGACAGAAAAACTCAGGAAATTTTGTTGTTATAGAAAAGCAAGAGATTGGTAAGCTTAAATCGGGATTTAATCAAATAAAATGTTAAAGTATCTATTTACAGTTTACAACTTTAATCTAAAATGGAGTAAATGCAATTAAATCTCCATCAATGAATCGGCAAATCACAAGCAATAAATAAGATGTTACATAGTATCATGATTTTAGCTACTTTTAGTCTATAATATGTGAAAAAGTGTGAATATAAATCAAAATTTGTATGGCTAATTTTGTTTTCGCAGTTAATGATTTATAATATTATATTTTAAATTTTGCACTATTTTTAAAGACAATATAATATTTCCGAAGATTATATATATATATATATATATATAATTAACTTTAGAGGGAGTAGGCCGTTAGAGATGTAAGAAGGTTATTTTAGTTAAATTAAATTTAGATTAATGAGAGGTAATTTCTGTTGCTTCTGATGAGTCACCATTTTGTATAGTTAGTAGAAGATGAAAATTCTCTCTTATTTTTGCTGGTACCCTGAGCCACATATGGGAAGGGTCACCTAGTATATGATGTTCAACTTCTGATTGGGGTGCCGGCCTCCATCCTGGGTGCTCCCTTGTGCTACACTCTGCTCCCTGCTTAGCTGGACATTTTTTTCTTTTCTTGACCTCGTAACTGAGTGAGTGCAAGCCAGAGCTCCCTGTGAAGTATGCAGGTTTTATCAAGTCGAGTCAAAGTTCCATTATATAGCAGTTACACTATCCCTTGTAGGTAGCGCCGATATTATTTGGTCTTGTGACAATAAATGGCGCCCTCTTTGATCTTTTAGTACTATGTTCACACCCCCCTATATTGGCTGGTATCTTGGTTTTTTATATTACTAAATTTTCAGTGTTGTGAACAATATTTTTTATTACTTTTTACACTTTCTAAGTTGGGTAATTTTATTTAAGTAGAAGAAAAATCAGGGATAGACTTAGTCTAGGTAGCCAACTGATAAACTTAGTCTACGTCAAGTTGACATAAAGACATCTTGGGACTTGAACTGCTTACCTTTTTGCTATCTTATCCTGTTTACATTCAATCCTTATCTTTCCTATTGTCTATTCTATACATGGTGAGTCATTTCCGACCCCATGGTCTATTAGATATTTTAAGGATGATAAACATATATTATTTTTTTTTTTATACTTTGGTTACTATCTTCTACGATTTCTGGACTATCACTAGTGTACCAATCCCCTATTACCTAATCCGTCGAATTAAATTGTCAATAAGGTTCACTATTTGCATCATTTAATTATTTTGTCACTTTTTAATTAATACAAATCATTTTCTTTGTTGCCGCTTCTCGTGTATTGCCTCATTTACAGATCATTATTTATCTCGCATTCTTGTAACGTTAAAATGTGTCAGAGCCACAAATTTATCACCTTTCACATAACCTCCTAATTTGAATTCCTAGCCCAGGTAGGATTGCCCTTGACAAATGGTCCTTAGGTTATTTGTCTAATACCGGTTTGATGAATGCATTTATTTTCTTTTACTAATGTATATATTGAAATTTTCGCAATTTTTTAAAATAACGATTGGATTTATATAGTCTTAATTCATATATAATTAAATATATTTCTCACTTTCTTTTTTTAAACTTTCCCATTCTTGATATTAAAGATAATTTTCTTCTTATCTTCAAGAATTGTTTGGATGTGTCAAGCAGTAAAGAGGCCTATAAACTCACAATAATAAGACAATAAATTTAATTATACATTAATAAATTTAATACATTAGGATGGTAGAGCTCAGAGGAACAGGAGAAGGTGGTACAGAATTGGTCTAATTTTTAAATTTTAAATTATTTAATGTTTTTGCAATTGTAAAGGCAATATTCATACCCCATTATTGCTCAAGAAATATATTAACCAGTAAATTAAAATGTTTGTATTTAAGCTGTAAATATTTTAAAATACGAGTTATACGTGAGCCTGAATGTCAGTAAAAAATGGAGCCATAGAGAGAAGGGATTATCAGTGAAGCCCTGGAAATCGTCTTCACTCCATTCTGGCCAAATTCAATTTTTATGTTAATGAAATATTACTGTCCTTAACATCTTAAGTATCTATTTGTTATTTGCTCTATCACAAATTACAGTAGTAAATTATTAGCCAGAAAAGGCTACTATGACAGTATCCATATGCAGTTAGAGGATCCATTTCGTTGGATGTTCCCTTCGAGCAGAAGATAGGCTTCCAGTATCAGATGGCAGCCTAATGCAGTTGGCCCTTTTACCTTATCTCCTCCCTTTATCAGGCCATTGCCTCTTCCTTTCTTGTATCAAATGTTTTTCCTCCTACGGACTTTCATTTCATGAACGAAAGAGTCGTTTACATTTCTGATTAGTCAAAATGTGATTGTATTCGAGGTTTAGTCGAAGTGTATTTAGAAAACCGGATTCATTTTTTGTAGATATTATGAATATAATATTTAATCACTAAATTTAAAATTATTTTTTTTAGATGATTAGTTAGCATTTTAGTTTGAGTTTTTTTCTAATAATTGATTAAAAATAAAATGTGTAACCCAACGAAATAGATTGTAGTTGCCAGTTATACAATGCATTATTATTTAAGTGTTATAATATATCTATGTATTATATATTATTGTATGTTTGTATTTAAATGAAAAATAAAGAGGTTTTGAAAAAAAAGTGTTATAATCTGAATATAAACGCAAAATAGCTATAGAACTTTTCCTAGGAAAGTCAGTATTAAAAAAAGTAGCCCCTTACTATTGAAAAAATTGGTTAGGCTCTCTACGCTCACGTACACACAGGTATGTGAGTTTATGCGCATGTATGTAATAAGTTTTTAATATTTACTTTTACATTTCTTAAGATCTTTTCCACAATTGCTCGAGCCCCATTCAGTCCTTTAATAAATTTACTGAGTATTATTTAAATACAAAAATTATAATTGATTTAGTAGAAAACACGAAATGAATGTGATATGTAATCAATTTACACTTTATATAAAATAATTGAAAAAGAAGTTGAAATCGATTTTTTTTAAATTATTCACAAACTCGGATAACTGCAATGAAATTATTAGAAGGAAAGGAATAATTAATTGGGATGTATCTCATAAGGGAATAATATAATGGAGTAAATGAAGATTTAAAAAAAAAAATACATGAGTTGATGTTGAGAGGTACAGAGTTCAGCAGAAGAAAAATATTCAAACTTAACCATGCAGATTGAATATTTTTCATCTGCAACAAAATACTAAAAACAAAGAAACGAATATCTGAAGCTTGGTCCAACAAGCATGAGATGGTGATTGATTAAAGAAAAAAATATCAGTGCTCTGAAGAGGTCAACCATAGAGCTATCTATATATTTCTATGTTCTATTTCTTTATAGAATCATTTCTTTGAATAGAACTGACATTAATATTAATTGTATTTGACAAGAAAATCGATGACAAATTGTCTGCTGACGTAATCAAGGTCATGTTAAAAATAGTTACAATGATTTCTCATTTATATGTGTTCGGTCTCAATAGGCAGTGTTCAATGCCACATCGATTTTTACCAAACCCATACTGCTTGTAATAAACTCAAAGAATTAAATGATTGCTGCTGCTCTCGTTGTGAAGTTACGTTTTTTTGTAATTAATGTAAATTTTATTTTCGTAACTAGTGTGAATATGAAACATATAGGCATGATCAGCTGTTTCTAATTGTAAACTAAATTTAACATCATTCATGTTGGAGGATTATATATAATGTTAGTGAGATATCCAATATCAGAATTTATCTAAATATTATTATACTATAGTTTACACCTGTGAGAATTCTCGCATTAAATATGTTTCCATTTTCTCATATAAGCCATATAATGCTCATTCGTTTAAGCATTTGTTTAATTAATTTAATAAATATATATTTATATACTAAATATATATGCAATAAATAAATACTTTAATTATTTAATAAAAAAAAATTCGTTTAAGCAATATAATATTACAAAGAAATTCAATTATAAAGAAAAAAATAAACACAATTGATAAATCTGTATCTTTTATAATGACCATCTTTTAAATATTGTTTCCGTAACAAGTAATTATGTTGTCATACTGGAAAATATCACTTCAGTTTTATAGTTAAAGTCGCTCTGAACATTTTTGGAATATTTCAATGTGATTTCAGCCATAAAATTTACGTTTTAATAGCTCAAAATATTGTTATATTAGCACACTATACACATTTGATAAAATAATTTTAAGAAGCTTGAGTTGTTCCAAAACATTGGCAGTATCTAGTAGAATAAATAAAAATCGGCTTAGCCTTTTACTCTGTTGTCACTTACCGACAAATATTCATGGGGATAGAACGAAACTATATGTGATCATTGTCTAGTAACCATGGCGTTGTAAAGTACCATGGTGGTACTTTAGAGAAAGATATTTCGACAAATCCGTATATAAACCATGACAGATTATTTCAATGAGGTTTAGACCAATGTGATATTAATCCTTTGAATACGTATTTATTTGAAATTTTGTTTGCATTAGGAGCATATTTGTGGCCCCTTTATATGTTTTAGGAGATACAGAAAATGAAAACGCTATAAATTTTAAGATCGTGTATCGATTTATTTTTACTTTTATAATTTCTGACATTAGGGATCCTTAATATTTTTTATTTCATGATCGTAGGTTTGCCTTAGAGTGAAGTTTGACCCATGCCTGATTCGGGCATCTCAAAAACGATTTCTTTTGGGTTTTTGAAACACAGGGCCCAATCTACCTACAGGTACGTACTTGTGCATAAATGTCCCTGTTAAAATCCTTGAAACCCAATTGAAACTGTTTTGAGTTCGAAACCTATCACATATTTCAATAACTGTTATTAAATTCCAATAAGTATTAAAAAATCAAAATGGAGGTTTGCCACTTCACAATGCAATTCTCTTTTATTTGATTCCTTATTCGTCGAAATTCATAGTTCCTGAGATCGAAAAAAGGGATTGACATTACTGTAGTACATACACATATACGATAATTCAAAAGCTGCAGCCATAAATTTTAAGTATTCATTAAATAAACAACTTATATCAAATGCAGCCTACATCTTAAATCTTACATTTAGCTTCACCGGTTTATTTTCCATATTCTGCTTTGCTATTGTTTATAATAAACTATAATATTGTACAACGCTTACTACCTCAACCTGTTGTCCTACCTGAAACGTGCTTTATTAAATTTTCAAGGAAATATATGAGGAATGTTGTAGCGCATTAAAATTACTTCACTAACGTAGGAATGCTTTCATATTAATTTATAGGGAAGTTAATTTAATTAAGAGATTTACGTTGTTAGAAATTAATGACTTAATTAATGATTATAATTGGCATAATAAAATATTTAAATCAAATAGCCGATAACTATGAAAGGAATTAATTAGAGTTTTGTGGTAAAGAAATCGTACCGAAAAAACTTTTACTGAAAATTTGGATCCTATTAATTTTAATACGTCACATTTTTTAAAAGTTATTATTTAATAATATTTACGAAATAAATATAAAATTTATGTTTTTCTTATCTTTAGTCTCAAATCCATTCAAACTATAGTGAGTAAAATATTAGGTGTTAAATTAATACTTAACACCATTTGGGCTCCAATCTCCAGATAGGAACTATAGGCTCATTGTAACTAAACTAAAAAAAATGGATTCAACATTTAATGTTATGCTATATTATTTAAAGTTGTAAATTCATTGAGTGTGAAAAGTAATAGGATATTAGTAAAATTATGTAGGAATAATTGTAAAATGAACCGTGAACATTAAATATTGTTTGGTTCCAATATTTAATATCGTAAAATTCTAATTAATTTAAAAATAGACAATTTTATGATTGGTAATATCCTGCTAAAAAGTCTAGATGTTCTTTTACTTATATAACGATTGTTTTGATTCCAAAAATAGATTGTTGGCACTAATAAAACTTATGTGCTTGACTATAAATTTAAATGGACTTTGCTTGCTTGCTGATGTAGCTGATCTCTGATAACAGCTAGGTCTACAACCTGCATGCACGCGAGCTCATTATCTTACCGATATCTACAGCCTACAGGAGAGTTTCTCGAGCGTCACGTAACGTTAGCTCCAGAACTAGGTTAATTATCTCTGGAACGATCTTGTCGCAATGCTAGGATACGGTACTACAGTGTATTGTATGTCACCTGCAATCTGTTTGAGGACTATTGTTGAAGTTACAAAGTAGGTGACGAGAGTTTAATAAATTTACACATAAAGGAAAAATATGATATTTTTAAACGTTACAATCAAAGAAAAGTTCCCAACATTTTTGGCGGCGCACCCCTTTTTTGTTGAGGGTTTGTTTTCTCAGTACAAGAAGAACATATGACATACATTGAAGAATATACGACCCTTAGGAAATAGTGCTTATTATTGCTGCATTGAACAATAAATTTAATACCAATAATGATACCTCAAGAATAATCGCAACAGTAGTATAACCACACAATGGTTACAAGACTGATTCAGTTGTAAAGCGTGAATATCTAATAGTAGAAATATGCATTAAAAATAAATAAAAACGTTCCTTAAAATTTTAGAATTTAACGCATCAAGACACATAAATAAAAAATCGTCCATACACCGACCACTTTCTTTTTCTTTAAAAAGAGAAGTGTTGGGCTTATATTGGTGAAGTATTAATCGACATTACGATTAATTGCAACGTAGTGAGATATATGTTTAATGCATTCTTTAAGGTATCGACGTGAAAAACGAGTATTGGTCGATGGACGACTTTCCTTCTAAATTGAAAAATTGGCTAAAACTAGTAATCAGTGTGGTCCATTAATTACGAATTATATATATTTTTAATAAGTTCAAGACTCAGTAACCATTTGGTCCTGCCTTCACAACCGACAAAATTCTAATTTCCAATTTCAGCATTCAGATTCCAACTTGCACTTCAATTTGGCTACTGCCACCAAACAGCAATACATTGTAAGTGGGCCTTGTCTCCTTTATAAGATACGAGCCACGAATTTCAAATATGATAGTATTACCTCATCTAGTCGAGAAAGCAAAAGACGACTAGCCCCGTAAAATCCTTTACAATTACACGTGAATGAACACTTGTTTTTATCTTTTTACTTATTACTTACTTTCAAATAGTTAATTATATGTCTAAAGGTTGAAATGAGCAATTTGTGTTGTTTTTTTTTTCGAGAACTAATTTAGTTTTAAATTTTATGGTCGTTGTTTTCTGGTCTTACATGTGTGAGAAGTGATAGAGTTATTTCAATTAGGTGTGAAAAAACTTTCATGAAGACTAATTTCTGGCTACTTCTGCTGATTTGTTTATTTTGTTATGTACGAGAACTATAAATATATTTATCTCAGTGTCTTTAAGTGAGCTCTAAAACTGAATAATGTTAATTTAAAATAATTATGTGATGTTTATTACGAATCGACCAAATAACCTTTCGTATGCTTCCTACTTCTGCACAAACTTAACAATTCACTATATATATATAAATTGGCTAAATCTCCATCAGTCATGATAAAACTTATTTTACTTTTAATTGATACCATTTGAAGTTATAAATACTAATACTTACCTATAAATAATAATACTTACTAAATACTATGGAGTAAGTCAACGGATGCAATCAATTTAAATGTTATCTATTCATATTTCTGACTTAATTTGAATACTTAACAGTTTTATTTTAACCTCCAAAAATAAAACCTTAAGTTAATGAATGTTTAATTTGAGTTGATGAGTTTCTAACCGTTCTTATCATAATTATCAAAAACAGAGCTTCAAAGTTACAGTTCACTTTTAAAAGTTGCCACGTTATACGGCCGATTTCTTAATTTTCGACCCATGGACCTAAACTTTATTTACCTAAACTTTACTTTGAGTTATTTCTGAGGGGGATATACAATATTTCCAATTTTGTTAGTTGGAACTTCTACAAGGAGGTTCAGTAGGATAAGAACATGGATCCCATTAAGATATTGGAGGCTCGAACCACAGGGAAGAGACCATAGGTATGGTATTGAAGTATATGTATAGAGGAACATTTGTAAGCACGGCGATGCTTCAACTAAAAGAAGCGATGGGTTGAGAGTCCTTTATGCTTAGTAATGCCATAAGAGAAAGACAAAAGATAAAAAGAATAAACCCCGTCAAGGCATGACCACGAAATATAAATATAACTTGTTGAAATAATAAATTATTTGTTGAATATATTAAAAAATATTGAATATTACCGTTAATTAAGGATATTATTAAAATTAATTTTATTTTAAACTTCTAACTAAAGCCAGGTATTACTTGTTCTAACAACAGCAGCATGAAAAAATAAATAAATTTAATAATAGTTTTTGAATCAGGGAACATCAAGCCATCTCGTATTACATTACTCCTGTTAGTTTAATATATAATATTACCATCTCGTTTCTGTTTAATTAAGTAAAAGGTTTTGAGGTAACACTGGATAAAACTATGCAACAATTGTAAAACCACTTCTCCGGATGGAAAAACTCTCAAGTTTCAATGTTTATTTTTTGATTCCGTGGAACCATCTCCCCTACCATCTCATTTCATCAATTATTTACGGATGAGGAACGATTGTCTGATGTCTTTGGAGCTTATTGGCCTCTGGGCCGTGTAGACTCGGAGGACCTTCCGCTAATGGATTGCGAACTCTCAAGGGGTCTTTGGGCGCGGCTGTTATTTTTGGATTTTATTTCAGAAATCCTAAAAGGGTTTTATTTGTTAAAAAAGTCTATCAATAAAAAAAACAATCAGGGAATGAGAGTTATTTATTAACTATGTACCTCAACTAGGTATGGATATCAATTTATCCACTGAGTATTTAAGAATATAAGTGATGCAAAATATGTAATCCTAGCTATGGTTCTATCACGGTATTTTTTAATCTAAGAATTGATTCTTGTTTTTCAGAAACACATCTTATCGTTTGAACATTCCCTAGTCATCTTCTTGAAGTTTGCTTTTACCAATTTTTAGTTAGTTTAGTAACTCAAAAACTGTGAGTGGCTGCTCAACTGTATTGAGTTTCTAATACACATCATAATGATTAACCCACTGGACAACATTAAAATGGATGAGAGGGCCGCCCGTTGCTCAGTGGTTAAGACACTATCTTACCAATTTGATTTCTATTAGCGGTGGCGGTTCGAATCCGGTCTGGGACGTTGACTATTTTCATTGAGTGGCGGTCCAATAAAATGAAGAACTTTGACCCCCAACCATGGATAGGCAATACAGGACTCCAATTGCAGCCAAAGTTTTGGCCAAAAAAAAAAAATGGATGAGAGAGAATTAGTTGAGCTTTGTCGAATACATTTTTATTTTGGTTATATTACTAACGCTTCTTTTCGTGTTCCTAACTTTTTCAACAGTTAAGTTTACATAATTATTTATTTATAAAATTATTACAGTGATTTAAGGTTGTAATACAAGGGTTAATTATTATCCACAATATCGTTATACAATTTTATTGTAATGTCAACATAGTCACCTTGCTTTTCAACGCACTTAGTTCATCGTTGTAAAAGCTTCATGATGCCCTCATAGAAGAAGGTTTTCGATAGAGCTGCGAGCCAGGAATGGAACGCTTCTTTCATTGCTTCCTTCGAGGTAAATCGACGGCCCTTAAATGGCTCTTTGATACAATTAATTGACTCTTCTTGCACAAACTTTATGAAACCCACTCTCTTCTAGATGACTTCGTAGGTAGAACCGTGACTAATTTTCAGACGATGTACCACTTCGTCAATAGTTACTCGTCTGTCTTAGAGCACCATTTCACTTGATAGCTCAATGTTTTCTTCATTTGTGGCGGTAACGGTTGTCTTTATCGTGCGTAACGCTTGTGCGACCATTTTTGACTTTTTTAATTCATTCGTAGAAACAACGTTGTGGCAAAACACTGTTCCCGTAATGTACAGAAAAGTCTTTGATAAATTTCGGCCCCTAATACGCATTCCGACCAAAACGGATTACTAAACGTTGCTCTTCTTTGGTGTAAATATAAAGCGGAGCAGCCATGATTAGGAGCACGACAGCGATAACGAAACTAACCTTGCAGCTTGAAACTTGATCGTAACAAAAAATAAACAAAGCATATGTCATCATCGCAAAACGATTGTGCTACCAAGATAACTAAATTGCGGATTAATATTGACTTACCCTCGTATAAAAATTTTTTTTTTTTGTATTTTTTAAAGAAAACTACAGCAATCAATACCAAATGTACCGTATGTTTTACCATGATGTATGTAATATCTTTGAGCTGCCGTTGTCAAAAAAATTTAGTAGCCGGCCATAATTATTTCGCACTGGTCCCATTGCGAGCCCGATTTTTTTTTTTTATACATTTGCCGTCCCCTTGTTTGTTAATTTAGATTCTTATCAGGAACTTCATTTTACTTTTTTGTGAACAGTCCACATTGTTTGTATACCTTCTAAAAAACCCACAGTCAGATTTACTGTAATTTATATTTGAGATTACTCAAGAAGCTTCTGGAATTTTTATATTTCCAGTTGGTGCCAATGAGAAAGTCAATATTTAAAGCAATGTGCTCGAACTATCGGTAACATTCTTGATAATCTTCTTTAAATTGTATTAACTTTATTAACACAATTTATTTTTAAATTTCAGGTTTGTATATGTATTTCATCATAATTTCAAGATAGCTGAAAAATTGTAAATGACCGGTACATTCGCATTTTTTTAATAAACATGCATACTTTATAAGGAAGTACTGTTTTTAGAACAAAGATTGTATAAGAAGGTGATTTTTTCAAGATTATGCTTAATTGCCAGATTTTTCCCTAACTAAGGGTATCACTTTGTGAGGCAGAGTTGACCCCAGGAGAGCTTCGAAGGGAGAGAGTATCAGATTAGTCTTGCACAGTTGGACTCAAACGCTGGTCCTTGAAGTTAGTAGCACAGTGCCTTACCTCTTTGCCACTTCATATTAAAAATCTATCAGCCCCCCTCTAAACTCTATTGCTTCTTCCATACATCATGAATCTTGAGCTCCGTCATTCCAATCCCTCGTGTTCTACTACCTTTCAGTCCTACTTCAGACAGTATAAGTATTATATTGCACATATGTATAAATTATATGAAAATGTATGAATTTTTTTTTTTAGACAATTGAAAAACTTTCCGTATTATAGTATATTATACTATTATAATTATATATGGCATTGCCACAGACCACATATTACTTTACCTAAAATTGTTCTAAAGGGCCTAGGTCCCAGAATAATACAACAATTGAATTTGATGTATATTCACTCATTCAATTTTCAGTTTTATTATATTCCTGTTTTCGTACCATAAGTGAGACATTTCCTCTCATTTTAATATCAAAGACCGGAAACGAGAAATAAATTTTAAAAAAAGTATTATCATTTATAAAAAATAAAAAAGTTCTAAAATATTGTTGTACGTTGTAAATAATTATGAATAAATTATTTAAGTATTATTATTAATTTCAGTGTTGATAATCTCGTTAAAATTCCCCTAGTTGCAATTTACGATAATACCAACCAACGGTGGGGTGGAAAGGGGGCGGTAGAGGGGATGGTAGGGGGCGGTGGTGGGGCAGGGATGGGAGAGACCAGTCTGCCGCGACATGTTCAAGACGACGGTGGTGAAGCGGCGGGCGACCAGCTCTGCCGAGTACACCGGCCACGACAGGTTCTGTCAGGACAGGCCAGGAAGAAGGAGGCCCAGGTCACAGCCCGTTGTGCCACCGCTGGCAAAGCTGTTGTCCTGTGTCAGTCCCGTCAGGAGGCCGAAGGACAGACCTCAGACCTGGTGAGTTAAGGAGGGTAGAGATCTAGGTCTATCTCTAGGTTGATACAAGTTAGGGAAAAGGTTTGGCGAAGGATAATTTCTTTATGAATTAGTCTACTTGTTTAGTTGCCTTCATACCAATATGCACTCCAACTTTAGTTGCTTCGACATCCTGTACTCCAGCTTGCAGGAAAAATTACCAACCGATCAAAGTAACACTTAAAAATGCAAAGTAGCCAAGTACACTAGTATAAAAATATCATATACCTTCCTATAAAGTTTGGAGTTGCCAAGAGAAGACCTTACATACACCTTTGAATTAAGGAAGAGCACAGAGTTTTGCTTTCCTAACTGGAATAAAGAAACAATATTTTTTAAAATTGTAAGTATTTTCTTGTAATACAAAATAAAATTACGTATTTTTTTAATACTTCAATTAAGTTCATAAAGCTTCTAACTATTCAATTTATAAATTAGTTTGCTTCTTTAATTTAAATTCATGTATACTCCAACTTATGTTGCTTTGACATCGTACACTCCAGTTTGTAGGAAGAATAGTTCATCCATTAAGTAACCACCAGATCAAAGCCCTAATAAGAAAACACACAATTCACCAGTATTAAAATATTATATTACTTTGTAAAAGGTGTGGAAATAAATCCGAATTTGAAGGTTTTGAGGAAAACAAAATATATTATATTGTAGATTATACAAACATACGTCTATAGATTAAGCATCCTCAAATACTGCTGAAAACCACAAAACGTATCAAATTCTATCTAGTTAAAAGTTATAAGCACCATAGTAGTATCATGCATATTTTCGGGATTTCTGCCGTATAGTAGAAAGCAAGAATACAAAAAGGAGCTTATAATAAAATAAGTTAAAACAAATTATAGTTGACAAAAACAAAAAGGATAAAATAATGTTGTCGGCCATATTTACAAACTTGAAATGGATTCTATGACCATCCATTTTGAGGAGTATACATAAAGAGAAATATAAACAGTTATCTGAATATCTTCTATGGTAATGGTTTTGGTAATGGATTACTACTAAGAATATTCCAATGGTATTCTTGAAAATATAATTAAATAAGGTATACATATAAATTAATAATATATTTAATAAATTTTTTTTTAAAGAACAAAGTGTATACTAGCCCAGTGTTCTGAGCAGTGTTGAAAAATAGTATACCCGAACGCCGTTGTCTTTAAGTAAACAGTTTTCTGGTTTATGAAGACTGCATGACATATTATATAACTACATGCGTATATATCGTATATTACACACACATATTTTTTTAACATCAATTTTCGTTAAGTGGTAATCCCATATTCCTATTATATAT
>NW_027104983.1:75317-78260 GCF_000696795.3 Halyomorpha halys | reverse complement strand
ATATTTTATTTAAAAGCATATATAAAACATCCCAGCCCTGACCATCTTCTTCAGTATAATTATTATATATGTTCATGTACACAAAATATATATATTTAGTATATATACACTAATATATATATTTAGTAAATATACACCATCCGCTTTGTTTTTGATGTCATTGAATTGTATTTTATGAATATATTTTTTTTAACTAAGATAATTTAGACATAATGTTGCCTATTAAAGATTTAGTATGGCAAGAACAGAAAATTTGTAACATTTGGAGAAATAGCATTGCAGCCACCTCCCCAGTGATAATATTCTGAATTACAAATTCATGAAGAATTTGTTTTCGCTATTCTTAAACTTTTGGTAGTAGACCATCGGAAGACTGCTTTAATACCGTAAGATTTACAAATGGTCCTACAGGAGAAATGAACACTATTTGGCTCCGAGTTAAAGAGAACCATTCATCATGGAAATGTATCTTTGCTGATAAGGAGCAATGTGTTAAGTCAACGATAAGAAATGATCGATCGCTTTTGATAATCACTGCTTAATGTTTTATGGATGTGGTGTATTACAGTCCTTGTTGAATTATTATTTGTTTAATACAATACTGTAAATAACATTTTATACACTTTTTTTATTTTCTTTAGAATAATGTTAATAATAACCAAACTTTACAGAATGATGACAGAAGATTCAAAAAATTACTTTTGAGGAAGTGGCTGCAATAAAATATTACATGGTAAATACATTAATTACAATGGTCTATTATAGTGTGATCTACATTGGTGTGATCCAATTAACTCGACGTTTGTGGCAGAAGTGGGTAGGTTATGAAATGGAGTTAGAGAGTTTGCTTTGGTTTTCCCAAATTAATTTTTTTGGTAGTCCGTCTGTTAGTTCTGTTTTTTTTTTTATGTTGCCGTGCTGGAAAAACCAAAGCGAACTGTACCTTCTATTCAGTTCCGACACAAACCTGTAATAGATAATTGTAAGTAATGTTTCAATTGTAATTGTTATTAATCTTAAATTTACTATGTAGTTCCATAGTAATTAGTTGAAGAAAGTATTTGTTCTTAAAAAATGTTTTTTTTCATTGAAAGGTATGACTGTGCAAACAATAAAGTTGCGAAACGTAAATATATAGTTTTATTATTGACTGACTTCAACACCCACAAAAATATATATCTACATCTGTCAAGAAAAAAAAGTTATCAGTATATTTAAATTTATAAAAAAATAATTAATAATTAAAATTATATTTACCTTAAATACAGTGTTCAGATTTATTAATTAGCACTAACTTAACACAAACTAAAATATTTGCAATTCAACATATTTTATTATTGAAATTCTTTTGGATCTTTCTACTCACGAATATTTGAAACAGGTGAAAAAAAAACCACTCTCTCATCACTTTCTCTTCTCAGCATATACCAATAAAAGGTTTGAATTGACGTGAGATAATTTATCTGTACAAACTCAAGAAAATAAAACAGAATAGTTAGTGTTTCTAATATTTAATCACACCATTCACTTAGTAATAAGTAAAGTAAAAGTGACCAAGAAATAATCGCTATAATAATATTACCCATTATTACTCCTCTTAGTATGAAATTAATGTATTTGAAGGTATTTCTGTCTGGCTGATGTTAGTTCCTTGGTTATATCTTATGGATATGGATTCATGTATATAATTTAAATTCGTTCATGAATTTGGTCAGAAACATTTTCAGGACATAAAAATCGGAGGGATCTTTTATATATTTCAAATTTATTCTCATCCTCGACCTTATATTAATCGCCGATAGTGCTGATAAAATTTTCAGTAACGAAGTTTAAGTATTCATTCACTGTTCTAGTTTGAGTGTCGGCCCTTCATGGTAGTCTCAATTGAAGAGCTTCAGTGTCTTGTTTAACCTGGGACATTTTCGTTTTATGTCCTAGTCCCCACCCGTTCTGCTATGGAGTCTTCAATAATAAATATGGGTTGTCAAGTTGCTGAATTAGTTCATTATCGAAGTAAGTCTTTGGGCAGGAAAATAAATCAAGACAAATTCTATAATTTATTCTGATTAATTTCAGTTTTCCATTAAAAAAAAAAAAATGGTTGACCTTTAATATTATATAGTTCTTTAGGTTCATTGGAGCTATGGCAAAGTTAAGAAAATATATAAAATTGTTTGTACTATAGGAGCTGACAATAATAAAAATGAAAGGAAAAATTTAAGATGCTTAGGTTTTCTTAGACTTCGTTATTAGGTTTTAATAGAGTGTGTGTTATGCGGAAAATTTGATATCTTAGTGCCCAATAATTTGAGGTTTATTATCGAATTTGGCATGTTTATTTAATTTTATTCTTTGTGAATCTCGATTAATCAAGTCCATTTTTGAATTTTCTAGAGCATCGTGAAACGCAGTAAAATACAAACAATTGTTGAGTGATATCAAAACGGGTATTTTTTAATAGCAGTTTCTCATAACTGTGAACAACTAACTAAAGTGAATTTAGGTATCAATTTGTTCTAAATAAATTAACTTTTTTTTCCATGCTTTGCTCATTTCTTTAGACTACATTCTCTAATTTTAATAAGAATTTACAGTAAGTAAATAGTCTAAGTGCCTAAAATAAGGAGGCTTAAAATTATTAGAATAATAATAGAAATTTAAGAAATAATAACATATAAGGAGTCATCAGAACCTTGTTTTTGTTTTCAAATTTTCTTTATCGGTTTTTCTGTTTATTTAATATTAAAATTTCTTTAGATCTCACCTTTTTTGTAGATAAAGGGCCCTTATATGTTTAGAGGATCACTTATCAAGGCGCTTTCACAATAGTTTTGAATTTATTTCAAAGGCTCAGTAGGGGGAAGTAAACATAGTTCCCATTCATCTGTTCATTGCTTTGCATAGTTCTTATTTTATATTTGATTGATTGATATTAGTTAGTTA
>NW_027104983.1:68180-73557 GCF_000696795.3 Halyomorpha halys | reverse complement strand
TAGTAAAATACTTTTTAGAGGGACCAATACAATGAAATAAAAATATATTACATGATTTTCACAATAATTATATTTTTTAATACCTTAAAACTTTTTTTAATTATCATTATTCACACTTTCTGTAGGTTATGAACCTTGATGAATTAAATATGAACTATGATGATGATCTAACCAGAGTATGAAGAAACAATTTTTAATTATTTAATCTCAAATAGTTTAAATAATATGTTTTTTCAATTTATTATCTTGATTTCTTTTTCATCATGCTCTATGTTTTATACTGATCTGATCAACTCACAGTGAATAAAGAGACTTGAACAATGAACAACATAGTTCAAAATGAATAAATTATTTTGTTCATTGTGTTGTTTAAAAAACATTTAGAACCCACATAGTTTTGACAAATTTAAATTTAAATCTCGGGAAAAGGATACGTTCCAGTATGGATATAAAAGAAAAGAATAACTCTGTCCTGAGGAAAAGTCTAGGTAGTTTTTAAATGTTGGTGTGGATAGGACTTAAGGCTGTGCCCTTGGGCGTTTCTGCTTGTTGAGAATGTGAAGATGAAAGACCCGAGTTCCCAAGAAAAAGAGATATCTCTCAGAAAAGAAAAATTTAATAATTAAGATGTTGGAGACTAGAGAGGACAAGACTTCAACTGGAGTCATAAAAAGTCGAATGTCTCTTCTACAGAAAAGAATAACGAAGAATATGAGGATGGAGTAGAAAAAGTAATTTAACTGGAATAGCAGTTTGTTTTATTTAGCAAAATAAGTGTAATATATACTTGAGGAATTTAATTTAAACATTTTTCAGACTAATTACGTATGCTATTATTGCTTGATTTAAAAACTAGTCTAGCAGAAATTTCCTTCATTTATTTATAACATATAAGACGTTTAAGCTATATAGATATGCTAGCTCCTTTTTAATTTTTACAGATGTTATAAAACATGAAAACTATAGCTTAAGAAAATTTTAATGTAAAATATTTTTATTTCAAGTCGGATATTACCTAATTAACTGATTGTATTATTATCTTTATTACTGATTGATGAAGGTTTTATTTTTTTGTTTTTTAATACTTAGCTTGGGACAGTTTTCATTACTCTATTTGATGCTCTAGCGGTATTTTAATATTAAAACATTATATTCTAAATAGAAAGGAAGTTTTATGTTATAATAATTTTTTCTTCATATCTCATTCTGATTCGCAAATTTCTTTGGAAATTAAAATATTGTCAAATAATAAACTATGATATAAAAATAACAACAGTATATAAAGCATGCCTATTTCTATTACCTATAGAACGTAAATTAAAGAGAACTTTTATTAAAAATGTTTTTTGCAGTTATGCCTTGTGTGAAATTTGTGTTTAGTTTACTACACTCTATGTTGTGTGATCCTATTTGCAGTGTATGTACTAGAAAAGATTGTTGCTTTTATTTTATATTAATATTGTTTTAGCACGCCTTTTTATGTAATTTTATCAAAATAGAAAAAACCTCTATTTCATTCATCATTAGTCTCAATTTCCAAAATCGTGTTGCTTATTCGTATATGATATATTATTTACTATTTGTAATTTTATGATATTTCTCTGACTACTAGCTAACAATTCATTAATTTTGATATGAATTTCGGTTTGTATTTTGTTTGTAAATCATTACGACTAAAATATCACTCAGCTAATATTTTATGTCCTGAATGTCCATTCCTTCTTATCTATTTTCAGTAAATATAATTAATCTATTAGGTTATGAAATTTCGTAGGGACAGGATTTCTTTTGGTTTTATTTGACATTTCCATTAGGAATTTCACTTTTAGTTCCAGATTACATTTTTTTTTAAGTTGGTTTTTAATTTTATAACTTGACACCTTCTTGACTTTAGTTGAGAATACTATATATTTTTTCATTTCTAAAAAAATAAATTTTTCAATACCAGAAATTATGGTTACCACGTACGACTTTAGTTGCAACCGACTTTTTGTTCGAAGCATATATTTTTAAAAATTATTCGAAATATCGAAATCCCATATTCATCTCTTCATTTGCCAATTTATTAAAGCACAATTATCAGTTTGTCATTAATTTCATAAGCAGTTGCCTGTAAATTGCTCTACAGATGGAGAGAAAGGACAAAGTTGGGTCTTAGGTTTTGGCTTAGTAGGTCAGGTTCAGGTGCGCTGGAGTACACCGTTGCCCTGACCTCGCCCAACCGCAACTTGGTTTCCTTGCAGTTCCCGACAGTCTCCAGTATACTAACCCTATTCTCTTTTTTTAGTTTCTGGATTATAAATTATTTCTCCAGTTGCCTTGAATCCAGTGTATGAGTGAAATATCTGAGATATGGATAGTAAAAGAGGTACATAATGATTTGACATATAATATGTTCTGAGCTACATCGTTCTTCTTCACAATAGTGCTAAACACAATTTCACTCAATTGAGACAAAATACTATTAAATGTTTTCTCTTTAAGGAAAATTACTACTTTTCAACGAAGTTTTTGACTAAACAAATTTATATTTTATGCCTGAATCTTATTAGTCAAAAAATTAATTTAAAAAATTGTAATTTTCCTAAAAGAGAGAGCATTTAATAATATTTCCTATTGTAAGCCATTTATATAATTATTTGATGTATGTATATATAGTTTAAGGGTATTAAAAGTAGTATAAGTCAGAAAAAGACCGAAATTTTTTAATTAACACTTTTTTTTTTTAATTTACGCTATAACACTTTAAAATTCTAACTCACATTATTACTTAATTAGTTCCTTCAATGTACTATCAAGACAAGTATTTTTTGTAGAGAACTTTGGATCTCAAAATACTTTGCAGCTTGTAAAACTATTAATAACCCTATCTCGACTATTTTCGGTCCCTACTTTTCTTACTTTCCATAGATATGTTTTACTAAATTATAATCCATATTTGTAATATTATTTAATATACCCTTTATATTAATTATTTTTTTCTAATTTTTTGATTTTTTGTTGATTATTTTCCACTAGTTTTCAGACTAAATAGATTATTATTCTTTTATGTTATCATAATTTGTATTATTGATTTTATTAAGTATCTATATTATTTATGGTATATAACTTTATAAAATTAAATAAATTAATTTAAACTAATTTCTTCAAAATTAAAAAAATATATGCATCAATATAATTTTAGATAAACTATACAATCTAATATCAATAATTAATTACAACATATTTGAAATCCAGTGATAAAATTACTTTAATTACGTTATCCATACTTGGTTATGTTTTAAAAATATACGTGGTGAGTGAAATTCTATGTACAATAAGAAATCATTTTTCATATATACAACAAATTATTATTATTTTATGTTAGTAGAAGTTTATAATTAATTTATGTTAATACTGGTATGTGAATAAATTAAATTAAACTCCCTAGTATGTTCTTAAAATTAATTAAATATAAATATAAGTTAAATTAAATTTATAACAAAAATTAGTCTTTTTATTAATATAATATTTTTGAATATAAATAATTTTAATTACATGAAGAGATATTGAATATATCATAATTGATGTAGATTGAATAATGTCTTAAAGCCTTTTTTTGTATTTTTGTTAATATAACTGGTTCGTTTTTATATTATTTTAAAAGTCTTGAATTTCGTAGGAGTATTTGAGAAATGGAAAACTCATTGAAACGTGAGATGTAGACTAATGAAGATAGACAAGAAATAGTTCAAGTGGATAATTCACTTGATTTCCTAGGAATTTAGGACTCTCTTGGCAAGAGATCTATAACTAGATTGTTCCTCGAACTGCTTCCGTTGTATTAAAACTTTCCTAGTCTCTAGATTAATGATATCCCTTCAGATATGTCCCAGAGATGGTTTATATGAATAGTAATATCAAACTGCTGACGAATCTTGATAATAAATTAGAAAATAGTTTTAAATTTTACTATTTTTTTTAAATATATATACTTATACGCGTTCCGTGATTTTGAAAAAGGCTATCATAGTTACTTTGAACATGTTTTCATGCTAAAAAATTTGCAAATATTAAATACACATTGATAATAAGAGTATTTTAATTTGTGGGAATAACTCACCAAATAAAATTCAAAGTGAATATATAAAAAGTTAAATCGTACTGCTGAAAAAAATTCGTTGTTCATAGGAAAGATTAAGTAAGTCTCTTACTTCCAAGTTTTAGTAATCTTGTAACCATATTTTTTATGTAAATCGTATTTGAAATAATTTTATTCAACAATACGAAGTAATAATTAATTATATTAATCAGTTGAAATATGCATATTAATCACAATTAGATAGATGATATGTAACATTAAAAAACAAAACAATATTTATGCTTTGAAGACAATTTTAAATATTCTATTATTTATAGCATCTAGTTTGATTTTTTCTAAACATTTCATTGGATTAAGTTTTTGAAGTCAAAAATTGAGTTTTACAGTCTAAAATAGAAAGTATTGACATTAATTAAAACTCTAAAAATTAATATAATCTCACACACTCATGTGTGAAATTTAACATTCCGCGTCCTTTGCATTAAATTATAACTAACTCTGATGTACCAACATCTACTTTCAAAACCAATAAACTTCGTATCCTCTTCTTTATTTTCCTACAATTTTATTATTGTAAAAAAAAAGGAAGTTGTTAAAAAAACAAAATAAAGACATTTCAGGGATACTCAAGGTCAAAATAAGTTAACGTTTTGAGGTAAAAAATGCGTATTAAATCCTTCAGTGTTTTCTTTCCCTTCTGCTAAGTCTTGATTACTTGGAAGCTAGCCAAACACCTAAAACCTTCCTCACAATTTAAAGTAATAGTAATGACCGACTTGGCCTTAGCATGGTAAAAAATATTAAATTGTGTAGGCTTTTTAAGGCTGGGCGAGCAGGAAACCGTTTGGAAACTAATGGTAAGTAGTTTGTATCTCCGTAATTTTTTTATAGCTTTTTTTCAAGCTTTGTTAGAACAGTGCTTAAGTATAGATTTAAGTCGTAAAGCTGTTCCAAAACCCAGTCATGTGGCACCCTAGAGTGCCCCAAATGTATGCCAGAGGGGTTGCAAGCAAAGTTTCTCAAAATATTTAATAAAAAATAAGATTAAAGTAGAAAATATATAGTGGAAGATTATTGATTGACCGTGTGTATAGATGAATGGTCCAGGTGCGGTCATAAAAAAAAACTCAAATAGTAGAATTATACTATTTTATTGAGGCAACGTTTCGCCCCACGTTGCAGGGCTTCGTCAGGGCTAAAAAAGATACAAACACATAGTTACAAAAGAAAAAAAAGACAAAAAACATAAAAACTAAAATAACAGGGGTATAAAATGCAAAGAAGTAAGATATAATA
>NW_027104983.1:55340-67659 GCF_000696795.3 Halyomorpha halys | reverse complement strand
GAGTGTATTCCAGCATTTACTTCCCTGTGTTTGTCACTGCTTATCGAAATGCTCCATTTACAAATTTTACATTGAATATTAATAAATAATTTAAAACTTACTTACGAATAATTTAGTATTTTACTGTTTATAAATCTAGTTCACTATTTTATAACCATAACCAACCACAAATCTAAAATGTTTTAAGCCATATTTCTTAATTATTTATCTTATTTTTTCCTTAGCTTATTATTATTATTTTGTGAACATGTGTCGCCCATTAAAACAACTTTTTATATATTCAAAACTGTATATAAGTCCAAATTTAATCCTTATTTTTTTCTTGTTAGCTGTTTTTTAAATTTCATTCTTTTTTTTTATAATTGAAACTCAATTTTTTGTTAAAGTGATAATTAATTATTAATATTTCAATATAATTAAGTATATGTATATATCACCTTTACAATATTACTATTTTCACTGCGACCTATATTTATTTTATTTATCATGTTTACACAATGTTGCCTAATTCATAATATATAAGTTCTAAAATTAACTTCGTTATTTATCATTTTAATTACATAAATATATTCGAAATATTTTTAATTTTTAAATCCTCCTTATTGTTAAAAATTTTTACTTCTTTAAAATTTAATTCGTGATTTTGTATTACATTTTGTCACCAATGTAGAGGCATTAACATTTTTAATATTTTGTACTATGTTGATTTATTCCATTTCCTAAATTATGTGACCTCTCACATATATAGCCATTGTTGCTGGGTTATCTACAGTTTATTATTAAATTACATTTTTCCTGTTTTGTTTAGGTTGTAAACAATGCTATAAGAACTTCTAAAATGAGAAAACAAGTTTTAGAACAAAATGTTAATTAGTAAGGAAAGAAATTAGAATCAATTTACAATAGAGAAAAGTTGAATTACGCAAATTCCTAAGATAATTACAATTCTGGGCTCAGTGCTGTGAAATTTGTGTAGATTAGTAGAAAATAATACTATTTTAAGGGTACTATATGTATATAATCAAATTAATTAAAATGATAATTATCAATTTAACTAAAAATTGAGTTTCAATTAATTCAACATCTTTAGACATGATATAATAGAACACCAGCAATGAAAAAGAAAAAATAAGGATTTAATTTGGGCTTTTATGCAGTTTTGACTGTATAAAAAATTGTTTTTAAAAGGATGACATATGTTCACAATGTAATTGTAAGATAAGGTAAAAGAAAAAAATATGAAATTTGGATTAATCTTAGAACATTTTAGATTTGTAAATGGTTATGAAATAGTGAACTAGATATACAAATAGTAAAATATTAAATTATTTGTATGTAAGTTTTAAATTACTTATTAAAATTGTGCGTAAAATTTGTTATAATAGTTTTCTATTGTAAATATTTTTAGTTTAAAAGTGGATAGTGGGCAGAAAACCGAAAACATAGTTCAAATACCATAAGAATAAAGAAACTATAAAAAGGGTGTGAATTTCAAAAAAAAAAAAAAAAAAGATTTAAAATTCAAAGAAATCCTTTTAGAACATAGATTGTGAGATTACAACTCAGTAATTATAATTAAAATAATAAAATATTATTTTCGACAATATTTGAAGAAACGTGGGTCAGAACTTTTTGATATAATATAATTTACTTATTTCAATATAATTTATATACATTAACTGCAAACGTGTGGTTTCGTTGATTCGATGCAAAGAATCAGATGAAGGTGTGTCGAAAGGATGTTGCTAGTGTTGTGTGAGAAATATTATCATGACAGGAAATTGTTGTCAAACCTATGATATTAAAACTTCTGCTGATTTATTTTTTTAATTTTTCTAATTAATAAAACATTTCTACAATTTTTAAAACTATAATAAATCTTTTTTAAGGTCATGTCATTTCAATTATTTAAAAATTTCTTACAACCGGAGTTTGAGTATAGCTCAATTTTAGATAATGGATATGAAACAGATTAATTTTACACTTCTCTAATAACAGTTGCTAAAATATTATGATTTCCGTTGTAGGTCTCCGTATTAAATTTTTTAAAGATCTTTTCTAGAGCAAGTGGACTACCCGTTATGAATATTTAAACCTGCCTTCTAGGAGCTACTAATACCCATATATAACCGGGTTTAGTGGAAAATAGTTTATTAATAACCTTGAGAGGTAAGTCTCAGAGGCGGTATTGGAATGTCACGCCAAAATAAATAATTTTATAGGCCGTATTTTCTTTCCCCAGAGGGACCTCCATAAAAATATAATTACTTCCATCATAAATATATAAGTGTCGCATTTTATGTTTTTTTAGTTTTGTTTTTTTAATTCGGTCATACGTAACGGTGAAAATAAAGTAAACACGATTGCAAACGGAAATATTTTTATGCTATGGCCCAATATCACAGAAAGAGTCATTTCGAGTTCGAATTTTCAGAAAGTTAAAGTTATACCAAATAAATTGAAAAAAAAAAAAATGTGTATACTTACTTTAACATTTTAATTGAAAACCTATGTAGATCCTAATTACAATTTTTTATTTATTTAAGTGTTTCGACCACTCGGGCCATTTATACTTGATTTACAAATTCGATTACAATTGGCATGTTCATACAGTTGAAATTACAAAGTGACTAATTTACATATATTCATGAAATACAAATACAGTTGTTATAAAGTGAGAAATTTACAATCACAATTACCATTACATGTTAACAATTACAATTTACACTTCACAAATTTATTACTGTTGTCGAGTCTTCTCTGAGTGTCATTTCCTGTACACATGAAGAGAATCGGTGTGACTTCAGAGCAAATGTGTAAGAATGTGCCAAACAGAGAGATCACTTCAGCAGCAGCGACACATCGGTACATCCTCCCTTCTTCATGAGATGACAGTGGATGAGTCGCGTATGGCCTATCCGAAGACGGGTTAATACATATCTGTAGCAAATTCTTGTTTCTGGCCGGATTTAATTAAATTTTATGGTAGAGCTTGGAATGATGTAGAAACTTAAAAAGTCTATCTATGGTATGTTTGTTATCCTGCAAGATGGAATGGAGATCATCAGGTATATTATATAAAGATTTGAGGCAGTTTAAGCTCGGCATTCTGTCAGAATGTGTTTGACTGTAAGTTCTGTTCCGCAAGTTTGGCAAAACGGTGGAGAACCATAAGGTAACCGTGGGTCAGGCGCGTGTGACCTATTCGAAGGCGCGTCAAAATCACCTCCTCTTTGCGTACATCTCTAGTTGATGAATACAAATATTTTATCCATGAAGAAAATCAATACTATAGAAATTATGCCAATGTCATGCTTCTGTCCTGTATTTCTCCTGGCAGATAATAGGCTTGAAAATAAAAATAATGCTAGTTTTAATAAAATAAGTAACAAAGATCTCACTGTATTAAAATATATCATACATTTGAATTATAAATTATTTATTCGCATTAGTTTTTTTTTTATCGGGTATTTCTTATACACGCTCAAACAAAGGTTGTTAATTTTATAAGATGGTTAAATTATAAAATATGGTTATTTTAGATTGTTGATCCTTCAGATGGGAGAAGAGCTCTGAAACTTTGATAATAAATAAAAGGAGTATGAAAAAATACAATAAAGGAAGGACTCATACTATTTTTAATACCCTTATATTATATATTCATACATCATATAACAAGTTCACATAATTAACTGGTTTCTGTAATTGCTGCTGACAAACTTCACAGACTTCTAATCTCTTACTTTTCGACTGCATCCTGTACAATCAACAAAGGTTCAATTTAATAAAAACCTGCATAACGCACAGATATACTTGACCACTTAAGTAATCTGAAATTTTCGGAAAAAATAAAAAAGAGCTGGTGCCCTTCATTTCAAATATAATTACCAAAATGTGATTATCATCTTTACTTTGTACCTGTTACACAATGACAATTAATTTAATCATGTTTTATTCTACCACAATATTTAATTCCCACATATGTACTGTATTTATATTTATTTATTTTTATTATCCATATAGTTTTGATTCATGTTATTTATTGTATTAAATAAATAGTTGCCTTCTATAACCACATGTTCTTATTGCATCATTTTAGTTTTTGTATTTTATTCTTTATTTGTTTTTTCGTTTCTGTTATCTTTTCTTTTAATATTTTTAGTATAGTACTGTAACATTTTATGTTAACACCACATTAAATACATATAATATGCGGTTTCGCATGGAGTATGTATACTTTTTAAATAAGCTCCTTCTACATACTGTTACTATGCAAGAGAAAAAAAAATCATATAAGAAAAATATCTTATGTAAAAATTTAAAAATATTGAAAGGAAAAAATTTGACTTGTATTGTAAAAAAAATATTATTTTATTAGTATGACAATTAACCTTCAGTTGATCGTAAACAGTTAATTTTAATATTTTGGATTAAAGATCATTATCGTACCATTTTGTCCTAGCATTCGAATTTATAAGAGGGGGATGATGTGTGGTGAGCAGGACTGAGGCGAAATAGCGGATTTTCTAAAATATCCTTTTATTTTGGAAACGCTTTTGTTATTTTTTAAAACTAGACAATCATATACTCACTGCACAAATATTGATAATAAGAAAAAAGTAATTGACATGGTCACTTTAACGAATAGGCCATGTCGTTAGATGCAAGTATGCAAACTGACGCTCTAATTCGCTGAACCACCTTAACTACCTAAATCTGGAGATTAGCTGGTAGTTCGGACATTTGAGGATAAAAGAAAAAAAAGGCTAAAAACCGAAAAATTGCAGCTATGACTATGAATAATCTACAAACGAAGTAGGAAATGTCACATAAATGTATAAATCTACACTTTGGACACTCATATGTTGTATCATAGATTTATATAAGATCACATAATATAAATAAGTATTCTGACTTATGAAAGAATAATTGGATTTGTGCTTTACTCTTGAAAATCCTAAAACATTTTGTAGTTTGAAAGATTGTGATTGGACAGGATAGAGCTATGGAATATCAAAAGATTCAGCAAATTTTATATTTCAAAAAAACATTTGATCGTCATAAGAAAAAATAATATATAAATTTATTTTTCTAAAATAGAAAAAAAAAAAGCTCAATAATCAAAAATAGGGAGCCAAAAATGGTTTGTACAGTGTTTCTGCCCCTTTCTGTAAAATTAACCCATATTTTATTTGAATTTCAATCTCTTTGTTAATAGACTTCAAATAATAAAATTATATTTCACCATCTCATAAATTTTCTTATTTCTTCATTTTCTTTGTGAATAAATTAATTTTTATTCAGACCGCCCTAAGAATATATTTTTGAAATTCATTATTAATGTATACATCATTTTTATTAGTTTAATGAAAATATCATTATTTTTAGTCTACTGATATTTTCGAGATGAAATACTCTTTCAACATTACTAATCAAATAATCAGGTAATAGGTACCATAGTCAAAATAAATATACTGTGGCGACACACATCTTAAAAAGCAGGACTGACTGGAGTGGTTGAAGCGAGTTAATGTTTGACTTGCTGGTAGAGCCACTCAAAGCGAGCTAATTAGATCTCTAATGACTCATTAAAGAACCTTCCCGGAAAACCAGCAAGATAACAGGATGATTTCCTTGCTTAACTTGTTTTGATAACTTAATATTTTATTTTTAATTTTACTTAAATTAAGAAATTATTTTTACATTTAGTTTAATACCGTTAATAATTACCAAATGTGGTATTGTAATAAGATTATTTATAGTTTATGAAATATATCAAACAAAATATACTGTATAAAATATTTGACCTCAAAAAAAGATAATTTGGTTATCGATGTCATAATGTGGTATTGCATGACTTTAGTCTAATGAAAATAATTGAAACAGAATCGTGACGATTGAAGTGGCCTTGTCAAGAAGCATTTTTATTTTATTTTATAATTTATTTTTATAATAATACTTTATATTATATTTGAGATAATTATACAAACTGTGACTCTCAAAATGAGTATTGAAGCTTTACATACTTACTCACACCATTTATATAATATGACATTAATAGATGAGGTAAATAAATTAAGAAAAATAAATAAACAGAGTAATGAATAGACAATTATTAAAAAATAAAAATAAAAATATGTATATAATATAAATTGAAATTATCAGTGAATAAATAACAGAAAAATATGTGTTAAAGTAAATCTATCAAATCAAAAACAAAATAAATGTATGAAGAAGCGTTTGTGGTGATACGTCTCAGAGGTTTACCGAGACGTCGACGGGACGATTTTGTTATACCTGATTTCGTTAATTTATATGCGTGTTGAGTAGAGGTTAGTTTAATATATAGGTTACTACTTCTAGCAATTACGACATCGAAATTGAATATTTAAAATTTTAGAAATTTACTATTGATTCTGAAGTTCGTTTATGCTTTCATAGATTTCGTGGATGTAACTTGTGCCTTTTTAACCTTTTAAATGATTGATAATGGTATCATATCAATATGCATACTAAGTTCTTCTTTAGGTTACTATTACAAACAGAAAATTACACAGCAGATATTGGTTTAGTGCCCTTGAAAGACTCTGTAATCTTGTAAATTATTTTTACACTTAGTTTCGAATTCCATTTATTGATTTCACCTCAAGGCAAACTGTTCGCTTATATAATTAACCATCGATCATTAAATCGAATGTATTCACTGAATCAAACAATCTTCTTATTTTTAACTGGTGCTATCGACTCGTCTCCGTCCATGAAACCTTTGGTCAACGTATATTCGGAACTTAGTCCTCAGCCATTCTTGCCAGAAGTCCCACCCACTGTAGTCGACTTGTTTTAATGACAGTATCTTATATATATTATATCCGACGATATATTTCAGGGTTAATATCGTTTCTGGAGTTCACCTGATTCCTCTTAAACGAACAATAATTTGTGTGAAAGGTCGTAAAAGTTCATCGAAAATTTTAAAAATAAAATAATAGCAAGAAAAACTGGAAAGTAAAAAATAAAATATTAAAATTTTACAGTATTTGCTCAGCACACCATTTCACTACAAAATTAGTTTGAAATTAATAAAAGATTAATGTAAATAAAAATATGACACCAACAAAATAGATACTAAGAACAAGAAGGAATTGAATTGTGTATACATACTATATACATATTTTTTTATTGTAAAATAAAAATTAATATTTTGATGTTTTCAATTGTTCTAACAGATTTATTTTAATTTAATACGAAAATGAAATGAATATAATGACCATTTTAGTATATTAATTAGGTATTACTAAAAAATGTTGCACAGCCTTAGTCATAGTAAATTTATTAATTTACAATGTATATACTGCATTTATATGAATAAATAGCTCTAATTTTAATTATTATTTGAGTTTATCTGAGTCATAGTTATATTATTTGTGAATTAAACTCTATATATTATGTATATAATTGCAGAATTATTTTTTATTATGAGGGCGAATAAGACTCCGTATTATTAAAGTTGCAATTATGTTTTAATTTTTTACTAAACAAAATTATAAATTATTTTTATTATATTTGTTTTCAGGAATTATTTCTAACCCATATTTTCAGGTTTCAGGCTCCTCTGCCCATTATCCAGTTCTTATTATTAATTTGTGGGCATTTGTCATTTTAGATTAAAAATCATTTTTATATATTCCCAACAGAATATAAGTCCTATTTTTTTTTTATTAACCAGCTTCTTTTTTTAAACTTTCATTTTTCGTTTTTTAAAAACATGTTTACCTTTTCAGTGCTCTGAAATTTGGACATGAATGGAAGGGAGTGCATTTCAAAGGGCAATCATTGTTTTAAAACTGCAAAAAAACCAAAGTAAAAAAAAGAAGCTGCTTAAAAAAAAAAAAAAAAATGAGGACTTTTATTCTGTTGGGAATATATAAAAATGATTTTAAATCTAAAATGACAAATGTCCACTTATTAATTATAAGAACTGGATAATGGGCAGAGGAGCCCGAAACTTCGTTTAAATGTAAAAAAAAGATTAATTAAAGAAAATTAATTCCTTAAAATAAATATAATAAAGTTTTAGCTAATAAGCCCTTTGGAATTCAGTTGTAGCATTGCATATGAATTTATATGTAATAATGAAACTCTATTTCATCATTACCTCTGATAATATAAAGAACAATATAAACTAAATTAATCAATAACTCTTAATTCTAAATTAATTGAATCCATATTAATTGATTAGTCAGTTAATTAATTATTTCAATGTTTATTAATACAGACATAATCACTAATAATTATTATTCCTGTTCTCATTGAATAGAATCATAATTTAATTGCATTGTTAGACCAATGTGTAGAGGAGATGTTGGACACTACCCGCTTAACACTGACCAATAATTGAACCTGGTACTTGATAGTGTTTATACATTGGTCAAGTAGGTATTGATAGGTAACCGGACCTTCAATATACATTACATTAATACATTAAAAATAAAATAATTATTGTTTTGAAACATATTTTTTTCTTAAAGTACGGTGATAAGTAAAAATGTTTTATACGCGCACCGTATTTTTTCCAATATTGTTGTAATAAAAAAACTAAATTTGCAATCAATTGATTATGTATTTTTGCTGTCAATTATTTTTTTAACGACCAGACCATATTTGTTATGATTTATGGCTTTATAATCGTATTATGATGTTATGAAACTGATTTATAATGACTCCTTTTGTAATCGATGCATACTCAATTCGGCCTGGCGTTTAGGTAATTTCCTTAATCATCCTTCGATTAAGCCTTTGATGCTAGAACGACCGACAATGGAGCGGTTATATATTACTAGTAAATAATTACATTTCGTGTAAAGGATCTAACAAGGAACTGATAGCTAATAGGAACTATAGATCGTTAAGGGTCTTGTATTTATGGGGCCAATTATCGGACCCGAGGAAATGAGATTCTTTATTCTATTGGTTTTCAGAAAATCGATAGCCGAATAATCTTTTACTACATAATTACTCAAATATCAAACCTAGAAACGGCTTTATTTATTACATATCTCTATATATCAAATATTCATAAATAAGTAGGAACTAGCATTGATATTGAGAGGGTTCAATGTTCGGTACAAAATACTTTTGGGAAATACGAATCATCCTATTTGTCGGAGGTATAAAACATTCAAGTAAATTATTACGACATATTATAAATATGTGATCGTTTTTGGATTTGTATACATTTAAAAAAGTTCGATTAATTATTCTCTCAATAAAGTAAAATAATCATAGAATTAGCTGAGGGGAATATCATGTTTTAACATTGTGCCTTTATTTTCTAATTTATAATATGGAGAACATGCTAACACAAATGTACAATAAACGGATTTTTTTTTATTGATGAAGAAGCCTGAAAGAAAATATGACTCAAGGTCTTATCTGTGACTCAATTTAGCTTAGAGATAAATTAGGAAGTTTGTGTGTGATATTTGTCAAACGGTTCCCCAAGGTTTCCGCGATACTTGATGACTGATTTATTTCTTTATTTACTACTAGCTTCCCCTGCAATGTTTCACTATTAGTATTTATTTATAGTTTAAATGAACACAATCGAAAATTAAATTTAAATTATAAAATCTTTTTAAAACTAAACATTTTCGTACACATTGCTATTTTTATGTTTAGCTTACATAAATCGTAATTAATGTTTTGTTTTTTTGTAATTGAAGTTTTTGATAATTCCATTCGACTTATGCACTAATTTTCTTATTTAGCCTATATAGAAACATGCAGCGTTTAATGCCTATTATGAATTATTTAGTCAATCTGTAAACCTAGAATTTTTTTTTGAATTCTTAGTTATTATAGTACATCACAAAACAAAGTCGTTTGAAAGTGACACAATCCAAAATAATATTAAAACTATTCGTACCGACTGACCTACCAAACTGGGGTATACATTTTTGTTTTTAGGAGAAACAATGTTATTGTACGTTTTTGCACCTCAAGGTGCCCTAAAACTAGCGTTCGATACGAATTTCTAAAGCAATCGAAGATACAATATTTTTATTCAACATTTAGCCTTACATTAGCATCATTTTAGTTAGGCATAAATAATGTTAAATTTCTATCATGGTTGTCTTTAAAATGGATAAATCGAGGAACCCCAGGAGGGTTGCTTAAAATTTTCCCTAGACGACGCAAAATATTTTGAGATGTGTGTAAATATGTTAGGAAATTTTCGCGATCGTAAATTTAAAAATCAACGAAAATTTGTATTTTTACTTATATAGATGATAAATTTGAACTTACTGAGTGTCAGGTGAGGAAGAAGTTGAACCACAATTTCCATGACTTTAGAATTATTTCTGTGTGATTTTTATAATCGAAAACTATTTTTAACAATATTTTGTAAACTCAGGAGCAATTAAAACATCATATTATAAAATTTCGTTTGTTAGTAAGTTTTAATAACATTAAATTTGAGACAACGTTGAAACACTGAAATTCAGACCAAATATCGAACCTCATCGCTCACTTGAACCTGTGTTGTGATTTCAATGCGATGTGTGTAACATTTATAAACTCTTTAAAGCTAATAAATACATTACTCTTGAAAGCTACGTCTTCAATTAGTACGATAGCTTTCTTGTAATTTGTATATATTTTCCCATATTATCATTATTATTTTAAATTATGCTTATATTACTATTGTATAATAATATTTTTTTTGCGAATTTCATTGGTCAGGGACTTAGTTTAATAATTCATTTAGATTTTTCTTTAATTTAAGATTTGCATTTTTCCTGTGTTACTTGTATGTTAAGGTTACCAATAATACTAAAGTCTTTACAGTACAGGTACTTAACTGTACTATATTTTTAGTAATTAACTAAGGGAAATCGTCCGCTATGAAGACGTAGAGTCTTGTTTCCATTACTAATTTGGCCCTCAGTGACTCAAAGACAGTACAGAATGACGTGGTCAAACGTCTTTGGAATTTTATATCAAGGACAAAAGGGATCATGTTCCGTTATTCCAGGGTATACGGAAACCTGTATGAGATAATTGATTTAATTAGATTCTTTTGTATATTTTATCGTTTTCCATAAGATAAGAATTCTTTTTTTATGAACCATAACATATAATTATCCTCCGGAATATGCACAAAATATATTCCTAATTTTTGTCAATAGGTAGTGTTGTATCTTCAGATGTCACTGTCAGAAAATCGCTATCAATCAGCGATTAACAATGACTATGAATGATATTATATCATATTTTTATTATGAGGTGTTATTAGTTGAACGTAGAGTAATATGAGAAGATGTTCGGGGTACGGTGACCAAATCAAGTCACCCTATACGGGGTACGGTGACCAAATCAAGTCACCTTAGTCAGATATTCTGCTGAAGCATCCCTGATGAAGACCTGAAATTGAGGTCGAAACGTTGGCCCAAATAAATAGTTTTTTATTTATTTGCTGACCGCATCCCCTATCGCTTACTCCTCATATATTTTTATCATATTGGAACTTTTTTATTGGTGATGGGATGCCAGTTCTCAACCATTTATTTGTCTTATTCATATTCACCAACTATGTCGCGCCGAATGGGGCATTGTTCATGAAAATATTAAAATGAATCTTGCAGGGATAAGCTAAAATAACTGTCTAAGTCGTTGAAAGAATATTAGTTAGGGTCTTAGTTTTAGTAAGTAGTTTGAAAGTTAGACTGCGGGAAGCAGATGTTACACATGGCCTAAACTCTACTCTAATATCTTCAGTAGCTGACTGGAGCCTGGTAGGAAAAGTTGATATTTTCCAGAGCTTCTTAATATGTTTTTTTTTTTTATTTTCCCCCAGAGCTGTATTTACATTTGTAATTTTGTACATTTCTAACGGTTTGAAGCATATTGTTATTATATGAATACAATTGATTAATTTTTTATAGTTACTATAAATACATGGTTACAATTTAATAGTTAACTTATTTCTGTTAAATCACAAGGGCGAATCCTAAAATATTCAAATTTCAAATATGATATATAAGACATAAAATTTAATCTATAGAAAAGGAAGCAACAATTTCACTAAAGATTAATGAAAATAATTTTGATAAGTGAAACATTTACATACGAATTCAGAACCCTTCTACTTTCTCCCAAAAAATATATATAATAATTCAATACCCAATCCGTCCACCAATCTTCCAATTGTTTTTTATCTATAATGATAACTACTGATGTTTATAATGACCAGTTTTCTGTTGTATCCTATTATAAAAAAAAATTAAAGTAGCTTGAAATTCAATTTTTAATAGTCATT
>NW_027104983.1:49580-55087 GCF_000696795.3 Halyomorpha halys | reverse complement strand
TTTCTAATTACTGAATTTCATTTTATAGTATTGCTCCTTTGATGATTGTAATTATTTTATAGGTACAAATAAAAAGCAAATGTATAAGCTAATAAATATAAGACATCATCGGAATATTTTTGAAGGTGCATATAAATATATATACACATATATAGAGCGATCTATGGTATATGTATATAAAATGCGTATAGGTATATGCTTTGCCAGGATATAATTGATTGGCACGCCAAATGTTGAGAAGGTTGGAATATTGATAACCGCTGGACTTCAGCCAAACCATATCGGTTCCATACCAAATGATCGATGACGTTTCAAATCATCAAAAATATAAATTGCCTCTAACCTCAAAGTCATTCACCTCTTGAACTTCATAATTTTTTTTTTTATTATTTTACAGTTTTATTTTAGTTTATTATTGGTTATTATTTTTCTTCTTTATGATTTTACCTCATAATTTCACTACATTTGTCTATAATATGTTTTAGAGGTTTTACATTTTTTTACGGTTGTTGTGACAATAAATTTATTTTTTTTATTTGATGAATTATTGGTATACTTATAAGTTTCATATTTCCATAACCGAATAATTTTAACATGTTTTATAAATTTGAAAAGTTTAAGTTTGCTTCTATTGATTTTTTAAAAATTATAATATTTGATCAGTTTAGATAGATGATCTTCAAATCGGTGATAAAACTCGACCAGTTTTTTTTTATTAATTTTTCTAAAAATAGTTGTCTTATTCAAAATGTTTTTTGTTTATTAGGACTCCTTAAAATTTGTCATGTAGTTGTAGATAAAAAAATATATATGTATGTACATAATTTTTGACAAATTATTTTTATTTATATATTTTTTTTAAATTACACGCTCAAAAAAAAAAATTAAAAAATGCTAACAAGTCTATATTATATTGATTAACCGTCTACTGGAATGCATATAATCCTCATAATAAAACATTAAATGCCTTGAAAGTTGATTATTATTAAATTAGGACATAATTTGTAATTGCACTGGATTTAACTCAATTATTTATTATAATTTATATTAACTATTGGTATTATATTCAGTCCTTCACGGACTGATGCATTTTATGATATAATTGAAAATGATTCAGTAGTCAAATACAAAAAGGAAGTGCTTAGAAATAACGGTTAATGACGAAAGGGGGCCAGGTGAATTTTTCAGGCTTATTAGTCTTGAGGTAATTTTTCAAGTTTGAAAACAGACATTGAAAACTACATATACTACACTGTACATTGTATTTATAACTACATTTCATTGATTTTTTTGTCAACTTATTCTAACGCTTGTTTATTGTTTATTAAAAATGCAATCCTTCCCCGCAGGACCAGCCCCACTAAGATCCCTAGGGAGTGACGGTCCTATATCACTTTTGAAATATTTGCTTAAAACGGGAAGAGCAAACTTTAAGATAGTTAAATCGAGCAATATTTAAGAAGCACCTGGAATTGAAAAATGGCATCAACTTAACGACAAAATATGATTTCAACTTTTAAAAAATAATTAATTTTTCTTGCTAATTTTTTTAATTTATTTTATTTAGTTTCATTATGTTGGATCAATATTAATTTTTTTTTTACTTCAAACAAATACAAATTTTTAAATATTTATTTTGGCATAATTATTTTTTTTTTATTTTAATATATCAATGTACATTTATTGATCATACATTTTCGATTCTTTTTTTTTAATAGCTATTGATATGTAATTTAATAGGATCATAAATGACTAGTATCAAGATATAAATAAAGAAGTATTTATGAATAAAGCACTTGAATATAAACCCACTCTAGTAGTAATCGCAGTTTAGTTTTATAGTATACTATAGTATAATATAGTGTTATCGTATACTTTTATAACCTTGGGGGTACTCAGTATACTGAGCCAGGATTAGTCAGAACATTGAGCTTACACTGAGAATGAACTACTTTAGGACCCTATATTTGTTGTTTCGTAGTTTGAGTTTATTTTATACAGAATAGGTTTATTTACATTTCTATAAAGTTGTCTTTAATCTAGTCCACTAAAATAAACTTTCATTGTATATCTCAACATGGTTAGTAACAACATGGCTTGTTAATACACAAGAAAATTTACAATAGAGTTATTATTTAATTTAAACTATGTGGCATATGCTTACTTTAACTACACACAAAGATAAAAATCATGTAAATAAACAATTATTTGCAAAATAATAAAATAAATAGATGATGTTATTCTTTAAATCTCTACTCACACCTCTTAAATACAAAATTGATGATAATTGGAGTCAGATATAAAGATCATCAGGTAAAGCAGGACATCAGGCATTACCTGAATCAAACCAGTTCCGTTCACACCTAGTTAATTGTAGCAAATCATAGGTGTGATCAATACCAGCTGGTATCGCATACATGTTCTTTTTAAAATTCTCTCACTGTCCAATGGTACTAGCTAATTGCTCTGTTAATTCAATTTTTGTACTTCACTAATATATACTATATAATATATACTAATATATACGTAATTAACATTAGATTATGTTTTATGGATTGGGGTAAAAGTGGTGTAGTTCCTTTCAATATTACATAGTGTCCTCCAATCGTTC
Organism: Halyomorpha halys; assembly: GCF_000696795.3. NCBI lineage: Eukaryota > Metazoa > Arthropoda > Insecta > Hemiptera > Pentatomidae > Halyomorpha > Halyomorpha halys. The sequence goes on along the minus strand of NW_027104983.1, from coordinate 52,476 downwards.
TACAGTTAATTTACCTTGTAAATTTCGGACGATTTTTTAATTATTTTTTCATCACAATTTTCCAAACAAGATTTTTTCTTCCTTATATTGTTGAAAGCTTTGTTTCCTGATTTTCTTTATTATCGGTACGGAATAATGATAATACGTCATGTACAACCCTTCCCTCATTCAAAAGCCTTCTATTCAAATACCTTTTACGTCACAATCCTAATCCATTTTAACAGTTTCACCTTTTAGTTTTGTTTTTTTATTTAGTCTTTTAATTTATTTATTTTTTCATCTCTGTATATAAGTTATAATTAAGTGTGGCGACACTAATGTTTTTGGCCAATAAATGTTATTATAAAATTTAAATTACTTTTGTAATTGTTCTAAAGGGTCCCCGTCCCAGAATAGTTGGCTGTTTTTTATTTCATTTCATAATAGTAAATTGCTTATTATTAGAATTAAAATATGTATATTATATGGGATTAATGAAACTTATAATGAAAAGACCAATTGAACCAAAATATTTTAAAAAAGTACCAAAATTTTGTGAAATTGTTTGTCGTAAGTTATATTAATAATTTTGAAACCCGAGGCCCGTCGTTCCTCTATATCACTAATACAGATACTAATAGAGCCTTGTATTTTTATTGTAAAATGAAATTGTGAAAGTACTGCTATTGCTTGTGAACCAAAGAATAAAAGAATGGTTTCTGGTATATGTTCCTTCAATTAATAGTGTCTGTCCTATGATTAATTGATGTTCTACTTCCATTTATGCTTTATAAAATTTCTATGAACGCAATAGAACAAGTAATCTTCTTCAGTGGTACTGCTCAAGGCTCCTATATAAACTTTGGTATTCATATTTCACCGCCTAAATTGATAATTAAAAAACATTTTATAACATAAAATAATTACGATTAAATTTAATCCAGACTGAAAAATAAAATGATCTTAATTCGTTTATCATACGTAATTCCTGTCAGTATGGGAATAATCCATTTATGAATTTAAAAGAATTTTTTTGTTAATTATAATCTAACGTTTATGTATATGCACACTTATACGTGGTAGAATCCTTATAGCTCCAGATTTTAATAAAATTTAAACGGTTTTGTTCTTATATGTACATATATATAAATATTTTTTTTTTGTCTAACTCGGTTAGAGCGGAACCGTTAATCTTTTACTCGAGAAAAATTCAAGCATTGAGCTTTCGAGGTTATAACATGTTCTAAAAATTAACCCTAGTAGCCCTGAAAAGGAGCTAGATTTATTCATTGCAATGCTTTAAAAACTATCAGTATTGCCTAGTGTCCAAAACTGAGGTTAAAGTACGTTATTAAAAGGAAGGTGCCGTAACTTGTTTGGTTAAAAAATAATCAAAACATAAATTAGTTTTATGGTTTAAAAAAACTAATTAATAATAAATATTAAATCCCTAAAATCTACAAATAATTAATATAGAAACAATGCCATTACTAGCAGATAATCTAGCGGTACATGATATCTAAATTCATTGGTTTCCGAAGTACAACATGGAAAAAACGCTAAGAGTGGGTTTGCGATAAATAAATTTTTAAAAAATACATATGGATAAGCAGATGGCGTTGCAACTGTAATATAAAATTAAATTAACTTGGATTGTGAATGAAGGTATATCGTAAATTATTAATATATTTTATTGAATATTACAACCGATAACATGTCGGTTCATTGCTTGTCACTAGAATTTAAAAACAAATTAATTAAATTTAATTGATTTCATAATTATCCAGGCAGTAGGTTACCATTGATAAAACATTATGATATTCCTGAACAACCATTTATTTTAATAGTTTTTTTTATAAGCTGTAATTAGTGGTTACTTTTAGCTGAGTGTTAAATGACACTAAAACATAAAAAAAAAATTAATTAGTGATAAAAAGCTAGTCCTCAAATGAAAGAACGTTTCACCAGCCCTGATCCATTAAAGCAGACTTTTTTTAGAATCTTTCTAAGCTTTGACAGGAAAAACTTGAATTGTGAAAAGGGCAAATTAGTGGAGACCAAATAGTAAAAGAGTAATAATTACTTTCTAAAATTACACAGATATATACCATCATACCATCTATTCTTTTATTTATTTATTTTTTCATCCTTATAATAGAACAAAAATAAAATGAATTTTCATTTAATTTTTTTATATAATTGATCTTAAAAATTGTTAGTGATACACTTGGCTGCTATTTCCTGGTCTTCGATTCGAAACCAGCTGTTGTAGATCATTTATTCTGCTAAATCAGCGGTGAGCTGTGGATTTTGAAGCTCTGTTTAGGACACAACAGCGAAAGTGGTACTCTTGACTGGAAGAAAAAAAAAATTGCTTTGTTCGAGATCAACCCCAACGACAGTTTGAACTTATTACCTCATTGCTCACTCGTTTTTCTAGAAACAGTACTTGCTTACAGTATAAATCTTTTTTTAAACTATATATTATATATAATTATAAAAGGAATTTTTTTTTTGCTGTAACTACTCCTGTTGTGACCGTGTGTCATGAACTCTCTGCTCACGCTAGTTTAAACAGACTGAAATATAAAATCTATATTGACTAACAATGAACTGTTTGCCATAAATTGTCAATGAATATCCCGTGATATGGATGTAAAGAGGTTGAGATGGGCAGGACATGTTCTTAAAGATATTAGCGGTTTACGATTTCCTTACATTGAGACCACCGAAAGCTATTTTTAAATTTTAACCTTAGGAAAAATCAAGTTCCAACGACCCCATCACATTAAACAAATACTACCTCAAAATTTTGTATTCTCTAAATACACACCTATTTGTTAAGACTGTTATATTTGACCAATTCCGTTTAACTTATGTTAAATCATCCATCAGGACCTCAATGTCCCCTATGTTG
>NW_027104983.1:43259-49220 GCF_000696795.3 Halyomorpha halys | reverse complement strand
TTATATATATACTCACACCTTGAACGAATAGCTAATATTTATATTTATTATTGTAATTGAAAAATACTTATTAACCAGGCCAGGCCATACTATTATATACATGTGTGTATGTGTGTGTTTATTTACTGGTGCTGTATCAGCTTTCAATGTTGCCTAGGGTTCCGTAGTTGTGAAATAAGACTCGAGTCATTAGGAATTGCTGAATAGCAACCAATATTGCCTTTGGGTGACCTCAGAGGTCTATCACTTCGAGTAAACGAAGAGGGAGCTATGAAGAGGTATTTGTTCTCTGGAGGCCAATCGTCACCGCCTAGGGTTCAAATATTTGCACGGGAACAACTGACAGGCTACAGCAGTTCCCTGTTTATCCTTCAAGTTATCCAGTTTGGCAGGTCTGATCCCAATCTATGTCCTAGGTCTAAATTGAATGTATCAATTCTCAAAGTAATAAATATAACACAGTCACTCTATATTTTTGTTAACATGAATTTTCTTTTTTTTAAATAAATAAAATTTTATTCATTTTAGTCTCAGCGTTCTTATTCACTTTATAAGTCCAACGTTTCGGCCAATTCGGCCAATTCGGCCATCCTCAGGGACAAGCTATTAGAAATATGATCTTCAACAATTAACAATATTATTTATAATATATCTTACCTTAATAATACTAAGGTAATATAAATTATAAGGTAAGATAAATTATAAATAATATTGTTAGTTGTTAAAGATCATATGTGTAATAAAACCTGCTTGTAATAGATTGTCCTTGAGGATGGCCGAATTGGCCAGAACATTGAATTTATAAAGTGATTAAATACGTTTTGGGACTAAAATAGATAATATTTTATTTATTTCAACAATATTAACCAGTCTCAAGAAAGGTTTAGGATTATAAATAATGGATTTTCTTTTTTATAATAGACGGTGAAAATATTATTGGAAGAGTGGAAAATACATCAAAGATAGTATTTATCAACATAACAATGACTGTCAAAATGAAAATAATATATTAATATAAAATATAGTAATATAGTGTAATTAAATATAATGACATTGACATCGGGCCCACACGTCAAGACAAATCGGAAAACGCTAAATTTCTGACTGAGATAATTATATTCTATACTACACAGACGTTCTAAATTATCGCCCAGACAGAAACTTAACGTATGCAATTACTTACTAAATCCCATATGGACTTATGCCTGCCAAATTTATGGGCCTGCTAAAAAGACACAGATTCAGAAAATACAAACTTTTCAATCACAATTTTTAAGACTGGCAACAAACTCACCACTCTACGTTTCAAACGAGACCATTCACACCGACCTACGCATTCAGAATGTAACGGACCACATTCATAGGACTTAGATTTATACGGCAACACATCACATTCCTGACGTAACTCGGCGTAGGCTGAAGAGGAGTTGGATGCGGGACCTCCTCATGTAATTAAATAATTTACTTAACGTCAGGAGGATGCACCACTGGGTGCTATCTCCCTCATGCCAGCTCATGTCATTCCCGGATAGAACATCTCATTTGCTGGTTGTAAATGTACATTTACAGGTAAAAAAAAAAAAATGAAAGATAAATATATATATATAATGATAACAAATACAAATCATAGGTACAACACCATGCAGAAAAAAGGTATCATTTTGATGTTAAAATTGTATATAATAAAAAGAATAGTTTTAGAAAAAAAACTTTTAGAAGCCTTAAAATAGCAGAAAAGGAAAATTATGCAATAAATTATTAAACATACACAAAAAAATCAAATGTAACATATTTCGAACTCCAAAGCAGATTAAACAAGTAAGGAACTCCTCCATTTTGCAAAACAGGAATAGTTGAATCATAAATCCAACAGAGTGCACTGCTAACCAATAAATTTTTGTCTGAACAATGTTTGTATATATTTGGGTATGCACTACTCATAGATTGAATGAACACATGAAATGATCTGTTCGAATTAAACATTTACGTACATACTTTAATTTTTATGTAGGTAATACAAATTCGGTTAAAAATATAAACAAAACTTTCAATGTGCTAACTCTTTTTAGGTAATTGATTTGTTTTTTTAGGAATTTATTTTTCTATTCAAATAACAGCTTATATCGTTCGACAACGTGTAAATTGATTAAGAAATTTCGTAAATCTTAGGTAATTAAAAAAAAACAAACAACTTGTTTGAACAACTTTATTTATATAGACAGAAGGAAAAGATGAAAATTCGCAATGTTTGTTAGTTGTTCGATTTAGGTCATTTTTTTTTATGTTATCTTGTTACCTTTTAGAATCGATGGCTTATTTGCTGGTAGTGGTAAGTTCATTTGCTCTAACATAAGAAAATATATAATTAAAAGTTTTCTCTTTGAAGAAAATCACATATTTTTTTTTATAACTAGATTTAAATATAAAATCTAAATCTGTTCCGTCAAAAAGAATAAAACTTTTTGAAAAATAATTTCATTAAAAATTAGAACCTTTAATTGTAGTTAGTGAAAGTTTACTTAGCACTACTATGAAGTAAACCATCGATATTGTCTCATAGAAAGTTTAATTTTTTTGATAATTTTTTTTGTTAGGAAAATCCAGGATTTAAATAGCTGAAACCGCAGGTTGTCTTACATAACTTTTGGGAAATTTTATGTAAGTTGCAATGAAAATTACATTATTATTTTTATAGATGAAATTGTGTTTCGTTGCCGTTAAAGGCAAGTAGAATCGATGTTAACCGATATTGAAGGATAAGGAATGTATTAGTTGCTGCTGCATGAGATTTCAATTAATAAAATATATATATTTTTTTTTTTATAGATTGGAATGTATGGTTATCTCCGCACTTACAATAATCGCGTGACTGAAACCTTTTATTTACAGACTGAAATGGTTTCGATCTACTGTTTTATTGCATTGGTTTTCTTTCATTTAAACATTACGTCTTCAGAGCACGTAAAGAAGCCCACGATTACAATCGTACATTCGTATTTGAAGCTGTTCGATTAAAATTTCGAATCAGAGTCACGGAATTCCATTAAATGGTTTTAGTAGATACCTTGTACAGTGAAAATCATAATAAAATGATTCAATTATTTTTTTAAACTCATTATAACTATCGCAAAAACTATTCTACATATTTATCACATTTGTGTTACGTAAAACTCTTTTAAATTAATGTATGATTGTATTTGTTAATGTATAATTGTCTAATATAGTATAGTAAGATGGTATAATTTGAAATAAAGTCGTAGCGTTTTTCCTTTTAGGTATTATAATGTCGAGATTGTTGTGGTAGATCTGACTGCAAGTGAATGATATGAGTACTCTGTATTAGAAAGTCTCCACAATGCATGCTCAGCTAGTAAAGAGGCAATATATAGGATGAGAGATACGGGGCTAGCCGTAAGTCCTAGAATGATGGAAACTTCGCTCTACAGGGTAATAGTCTGGTATCTCGAAGTAGGAATGCAAATCCAGACTGGGTGCTCGCCGCCTGTCCTTGCGAGGTGGTCACTTCGTTCCACAGGGTACTAGTCTGTTGGCACGAAAGGGAATGTAAGTCCTGACTGGATGCTAGTCGCAGGGCCGTACAATAGAAGGTGTAGGAAGGAGGAGAGATCCAGACTAGGTAGACTAAAATAATAAACATCCATATATTCCCAAAAGTAATATAACGAGAAAGTACTGATTCACTATATACATTATTATTCTATGCCTCTCAAGATGGAGAATCCATGAAGCGTAATTCGCCAAGGTCCAGCAAGTGGCCCTAATGTAATCCTCGGGCTATTAGACGCCATCAAGAGAAGTTACGTGTAAGAAGATAGCCTTAAGTGGATCAGAAGATTCTATTGTATTCTTTATGTATTCAAATGATACATTTATGAATATTACAATATCTTATATAGTTGTTACGCATGTGTAATCGAAGTACATGCAAAGAATAATACAAATATTAACATACAGTGTAGTAGTTCCCGTGTTAGCTGATAGGTTGCGTTATATCGGGTTACAGTTTTGACGGCTGTAGCAGTTACAGCATAGACCAAAAGGTAGCGGTGTCGCTACGATATCAATCATCAATTTTAATTATTGATATTTCCAACAATCTTCTTCCAAATTATCTTTAATTTTGTTAATTTGAAATAATTAACCCTCTCACACTTTTATACTTAATCAAAATATGTTTTATTTTTAAATATTACAAGCATAAATCGAATGGGCTAACGCTGAAATGGAAATATAAATGTTTCATGAGCATTTGACTTTTAGTTCTTTGTGGGTCAGCATCGAAATAAAAGTCAACTCCTAACCAAAAGTCAGCCAGTAAAAGTCAACCAATTTATTCAGTGGGTCCACTAAATAAATTTCAACCTTCACACTCTTTCTAGTAAAGGTTGGTTACCTTTTGGATAAATCGTTTTTTCCTCTACATTTTTTAATATTTCACCGCTGTATTGACTCCTGAGAAAATTTATATATTTATTTATAAAATTTATAATTTATGTATTTAATACTTAACTACGTCAGTTAATTCATATAAACAAAGCATTATTTCTATTGTTCGCTTTCAGTATAATTTAATTTAACACTTTTCAGTTTTATTTCACCACTTCCATCATTTTTAATCTAATTTGGTATACATCACAAGTACGTTCTACAAATTACAGAAAACAAATGTAATTATAAAACGTAAAATAATAATTTCTTGAACTTTAATACATTTGATAAAATCTTCTATATTTAAATCAATATCATTAATGGACTCAAATGTATTAGCATTAATACATTTGATAAAATCTTCTATATTTAAATCAATATCATTAATGGACTCAAATGTATTAGCATTAATACATTTGATAAAATCTTCATTTAAAATATAAACAAGTTTTTCAAGGACCCGGGTTCGAATCTGGTTGTAGCAGATACTGATTTCCTTTTACACTGTAGCCATGAATCAACCCTGTGGGCTTCGTAGCCCTCCTAGTATCCACCCAGCCTCATAAAGTGGGTACCCTTTATTGGGGAATATTCTGGCGGTTGATTGTTATCTTGATAAAGTTACCTCCTTATTTCTGGGGTGCAGTACTTCTTAAGGAAGCACTTTTTTTAGAACACAAGTTGTGTTCTAAAATCAGTCCTTCCTTACAATGCAATGTATTTGATTAATTTTCTCAATAGAGTTTACATATCAGGACAGTTTTTCCATTTGTCATTCACTTCTTGTAATTTTTTTGCAAAATCTTGAATAAATATATATATTTTTTAAATATTGTAGTATTAAACGCATTAAGTATTATCAATTATTTTAATAACTAAAGAGACGAACATTTCTTCAATAATAAGAGAATCCTTTAATGTACTACAGATTTCGTGTACCTAAAGAATTATTTCTTTGCTATGAAATAGTTGATGCTAGTCCGAACTCCCTCACGGAGCAGCGATCTCCTTGCAGCAAACCCTTGAATTACCATTTGAAGTAAAGAAGCCATTTAGGTTTAGTGATAAAGATCCTAAATTTGGTCTGGTCTCAAGAGAAGACTTAATTGCTTGAAGTTGATTCGGATCACGTATGACCTGGGCAGTCGGTGGAAGAGGTCAACTTCTTCGCCTCTATTCTTGGACGCCTTATAGAATACCTCTCAACTACGTATTATACCCTTCGATAGTAATTTAGAGTGATTTTTGGTGTTGATTATTTGAGAAATTTATTAATATTTTTATTCTGACATATAGGCGGTTAGGTTTAAGGTTTACTAACATATATAATAAGCATAATCAAGCTGCAAATACGATCAGGTAAAGGCATAATATAATATTTTTTGTCATTCTGTATGAGCAACTGCTGCCCTTAAATTAGGCAAAGTTGTTGTTTGTTGCTTAAAGGCGTAAAACCCTCTGGTCATCAACGCCTATGGCATGATAAAAGTAAAAAAAAAAATAAAATAAATA
>NW_027104983.1:38588-42514 GCF_000696795.3 Halyomorpha halys | reverse complement strand
TATACAGTTGTAAATAACAATAAATAAATTATTTAAAAAAAAAAAATCCATACCACAACCGGATAGATACAAATAATTTTTAAAAAAATGGTGATTGAATTATCAAGAAATGTTAATGTTTAAATAAAATTACATGTATCAAATGTAAATCTCGAAATACTTTTATTTCTTTAAAATTCTTATAAACATTTTCGACCATCCTCAAGGTCAATCTCAAGTAAAAATGTATAACCACATCAATAAGTTAAAAACTTTTCGCAGGCTATTATGTCCAAGTCAGCAATTTCAGTCAAAATTACCCTATTTTGTCACTCTTCACATTAACACTAAAATATTTAATTGCAATCAATTTACACTATTGTACTTTGTTATAACAGCAAGGATATTTTCGAATGACACAGATGACCTGGGAAGAATAACCTGTAAAAAGTTTTTAAATTATTGATGTGGTTGTAAATTTGTATTCAAGATTATCCTTGAAAATGGAAAAATTGGCTGAAACGTTAGGCTTTTTAAAAAATATATTTTTTGAGACTTAAATAGGATACAATTTATTTTATTCAAACAATAATAACCAGTTCGAAGAAAGATTATATACAAAAAAAAAAGTAATTTTAGGAATATTATCATGATATTTCGTTCTATTTCACAATTTTTTTTAGGGTAAATGAAGAAGTTATTTTCAATAAAAGTCGACATCATAGTTTCGAATTCTTTGCTGATTCTACCGCATTCAATATACCGTATTTACATATTACATAAAAAAGGAATAAATAAAAGTAATATTAAAAGGATAAATATAAAAAAATATGTAATAATATTTTTTTCGCTGATTATTTTAAAACTTTATTGGAATAACAAAATCTGCCACACTGTAGTGCAATGAATATTAATCATTTAACTTGATTATGATAAAATTGATAATAATAGTGATAAAATTAGTAAAATAATATATATATATATACCTTAATAAACATAAGTAGATAAATGATTTAATTAATAGCAAACTAATAAGATAAAAAAATTAAAATTAAGTACGTAAAGAAAATCGACTTAAAAACATTCATAGCTGCTGAAATAGCTGTGGAAGTTAAAAAAAATAATTACTTATGAATAATTGAAGTTCATTTACCAATTCATTGTGGCCTTCTTCAACTTCTATGAATATTTCGAAGCTATAATCATGACAATGAAATGATTATTTTTTATCTTTTTTTTCATGAACTATATAAAAGTAAACATGTTCGAAAAAATGTACTTAATTTCTTTAGTGACAGGGGATTTTGAAATTTTGATTTTTTTATTAATAAATGCTACACTCTGAAATAGGCTCTTGACTGCTGAAATGGGTATCTGGAAAGTAACAAGCAGGCAGAAATTCGAGTCGAAAAAGTAATAAGTAATTAAAATATAAGATACCGATGAAGGTAAAAAGCAACTTATTCTATGGTGAAAAGATCAAAATTATTTGGAAATTTAAAAAATGTCATATCAAACGTTACAAAGTTAATTATAAATCGTGAAGTGAAAGGAATAATGAACAAAGGAAGTGGAAGATAAAGGTAGAGAAATCAAGTGGCTGACAGCCTGATAGATAACAGAACAACCACTGAAAAAAAGAAATAAAAAAAAACATCTGGAGGATATTTAAGTACAAAAAAATCCATATTGGTAAAAAATATAATGAATTTTTATTCAGTAAAAGTCGGAATAATAGTAGGAAATATTCAAAGTTACAACTTTATTTATCTTATTTATGTTCGTATAATTCATAAAACAAGTGAAACTTAAACTTATTAAAACCACTAATCATTTTACAAACACTAATATTTTTATGTGTTAACTGTTTAACAAGATGTTGTATGGACAGAAAAAAATTAGAAATACAAAATATACCTTGTTGTATTTACAATACCGAAATAAGTCTTATGTCTAATATTTAAATCTTTCTGTCATGTAGCATAATTTCATTAAATGCCTAATATCATAATAATAAATAGAACCTGAAGTCATTATTGTGTCTCATTAACATTTCCTCTAACTTGCGAAATCAAAACGAGAGGAGCCAGTATAATGAGCAAGAAGGTGCTAAGCCTCGTCCGGCTTGTGACCTTTCGACTCTCCTCTCAAAGGTTAAAGTTCACATTTTCTCCAACAATTAATTATCAGGAAAAGCTGTGCCCCTGGCCTAGTTTGGTAGTAGTAAAGAGATTGGATAAGGAACTACTGTTATTATCGATGCAATGTGTTTCAAGTTTAATCTGAACAAATGAAAAGCAGAAACACTAATAAAAAAAAGATATAAGTAGATGGTCAGGGTTGCGGTCAGAAAAAAAAACGTTAAAAATAAAATTTATGGTATGACAGTATGAAACCGAATATTTTAAAACTTAAGTCCACAGCATTGTCTCTTCCAAATGAAAGTAATCAGGTAACTGTCTTATTTTATAAATTAATCATAGGGCTTTGTGTTCTATACAATCAAAAAACGCACATCATTGACTCATGCTCAATTGTATTATATTCATGCCTTTATGATATTATATGCAATGAATATATACTGTTCGTCCATTATTTACCAGAAACTTCATTACGAGGAATATGATACAAAAGTCTTTACCTGCAAGTTGGAATGTCATCATTTATACGGGTGTTTTCATGCATACTTGTGTTGCACTACACCCCATCACCGAAATATGGCCTCCTCCAAAAGCCTCCGGCAAGATTTTCGGTTAGTATCATCCATCCATGGTACATGCCTTGTCCACGTGAGTCGCACCAGTCAGAGGGTCCGAAAACCGCTTTTTACATCAGGCATTAATTGTGGATGAAATTTATTTAAAATACTTTCCTTCTTTTGTTACCTTTATCTAAACTGTTCTATTAGGCATAATTAAATATATAGAGTTCCTTGCAGAATAATTTCGGTTCCACAATGTTTTGAAAAAAAAAACAATATTCAACTTATTTTTATAGGAATACGTATAGGCTCGTGATTTTTAATCTCTGGTTTTCCTGTTCATATAAGAAATTCGGTTTCACATAAAAACACATTTCGTTTGAAATAGTCAAAATAATGTAATATAGAATACCAGAAAACTTTTTATTTCTGTAAATACATTCAAACAACTTTAAATTTATTTGTTCTAATGTGAATAAATTCATATTAGATTTTATTTAATATGTTATATTTAGATTTTATCATATTCAAATTCTTTTAATTATAAAACACAAGAATGTCGCATTCTCAGTAAAAAAAAAATTACTTTGACTATGTTATTATTGAACCATATTTTACTATTGTTCCTAATAACTATTATTTGTTTCAGGTATGTTTCCAGAATTCTATGTTCAGTATCATTTCCATCTCCTTAAGGTAAAACGTAGAATTTTTCTTCTCTTTTATTTATTGTGTGAAATTAAATTCATTCGTATTAATTTAGACATTAGTTATAGAAATATGACAACTCATTCACAGTATTTACAAAAATTTATGAATTAAATGTCTCAAACAAAATAATAGAAAACAAATGAAACTAAAAGAGTAAGATCAGTTTCTTGGTTTATTTATGTTTTAGTATAGATCATAATTAAACAAGAATAGTGCATAATTCTACTCCGTTATTTAATTGTTTATATCCGGAATTTGATGGTAGTGACAAGTTGGTTTATCTTTGTACTAATATTCAGACTACTTATATACAGGGTGTAGCAGGTAACAGGATAAAATCGAAAACCTATGAGTGGTGATTCTACACTTTTAGGGCTACAAAAAAATGCTCTTGACACACGTCCGATTCACAACCATTTTTTTTTCTCTGCCATGCCCTAGCATTTCTGCTGCAGAATCCATATACAAAATGCATTTCTGCTGCAGAATCCATGTACAAAATTCATTTCTGCTGCAGAATCCATATACAAAATGC
>NW_027104983.1:34195-38538 GCF_000696795.3 Halyomorpha halys | reverse complement strand
CATTTCTGCTGCAGAATCCATATACAAAATGCATTTCTGCTGCAGAATCCATATACAAAATGCATTTCTGCTGCAGAATCTATATAAAAATGCATTTCTGCTGCAGAATCTATATACAAAATGCATTTGTGCATATAACACAGGCATGATTAACCAACACTGGGCCTTTCTAATGCAAACTGAATCGCAAATAAAATCAAGAAGCTTGAAAAGAGGATTGGGGGGGAGGGAAATATTTCCCGGTAATTACAGCACTAAGTCAGTGAAAGTTTTTCATTCAAGGCTCTCATACTATCAATGAGGAAAGTAGTGGCTTGAAGTACAATGGATACTGGCCGTATCAGCAAGAAGTAGCCAGCAAGGAGGAATTAGGACCATCTCCTCTTACCTTTTACATACTTTCTTTTTTTACATTTCATTTTAAATTGCATTGTCAATTGAAAGGTAATCACAAAGGTGAGTCGAAAAAAGAAGAGGAAAAAAATGAGAAGTTTTTGTGAAATTTGCAAAGCTCAGGCTTGAAAATTTATTTGGGGAAGATACAAATACTATTTTTCAAAATTTAGCCTTTCTATATTATTTTTCAAAATATCGATTATTGTAACCATAATAGAAATGATCATGTGTAGCGTCTATTCCGTAAGTAAACTTAATGAGCTTTTTAACGATTGTTTTAGTTTTTCGTTAGTAATAATAATTCGGAATACTGCTATTATTATGTAGAAAAGTCGTGTTATTATGATATTATCCCTTTAAACTCTCAACTGTTTCGTTGGAATTAATTTATTTCTGTATAATTTGATTTGTATTCCAAATAATTCCAATAACCCATTCTCTTTATTTTCTCAAAAATCCAACGTTTCGGCCAGTTCGGCCATCCTCAAGGACAATGTTAAAACCAATTTACACTTACATAAATTATTTTAAAAATTTTCTGTAGGCTATTCTGACCCGGTCTCTTGTTTCAGTAAAAAATACCCTATTTTGTCACTATTTCATTAATATTAAACTTTTAATTATAATAAATTTAACTCTATTACACCTTGCTATTATATAATAGAAAAGTTTTAAAAATAATCTATGAGTGTAAATTGGTTTTTAAGATTGTCCTCGAGGATGGCTGAATTAGCCATAACGTTGTACTTTTGAGAAAATAAAGAATGTATTAAGACTTTAATTTGGATACAATTGATTTTATTATAAGAATTATATTATTATTGTTAATATTACCACTCTAATAAATGTGAAGAATAATAAAAACATAATATGCATTGATGGCTTAATAATAATAATTAAACTTAAATAAAAAAAAATTAAAAACAGTTATTCTTATACCTTGAAATTGGAAATCCTGACAAATCTTCGAAACTTAGTATAAATTCACGAACAGAGACAAACCTCGATCAGAAGAAAACCCAAAAAGATAAAACTTTATTTATGAACAGGAGGTTACAAGGAAATATTTGTAGAAGGGAAGAAGGCCCTGCGGGATATTGACTGGAAGCTAAGTGATGGCTGGGGAACAAGTCGATACCTCTTCATCAGATTTTCATCATTCATCATCAATATCCCCTGCCGTGCCATCAGTTAGTTCTGCCAGCGTCGGATCCAATCAGCGTTCTTAGGGCATTAAGAGAAAGGCCCATTAGCTTGTGATGGAAAATTGTGTTAAGTAAAATTCTATAAAAAAAAACAATGCTTTATGACAGATTACTGGTCTTCCATCATTAAACTTTAATTGAAATTTAAAAAAATGGTAAAAATCAAAAACAATAGAGAAATAGTAATTGCTCAAAATGTTTTTTTTTTTAATATTTTGATAAAATGGCATTCGCTTACGGTACTCCTGGTATACTTTAAATAATCTTTCATCACTTATCTAGATAACAAATATTTACTAAAATCAACCAATTTCTAGAAAAAATTGTATTTATTGTTTTATTAAAAAATGAAATTATGTTGTACTATACTAAAACCTGATTTCTATTTTCATACATACATAAAAAAAGGTACGATATGAAAATTATATCATTTTTTAAAAAGTTGTCTAACCTTTGAGACATAGTCTTTATGAACCATGCTATGGACTTGTTTCTGCAATTTAAAACAGCTAAACGTTAAGATGTTGCTAGGGTGGAAACGATCTCTAGATGTAGATTCTTGTTCTTATCTGACGCAAATGATCTCTCGTTGAATTATGCAATGTTTTCTTGAATAGATTGAAAAGTAAAACGGATTTCAAAGATCTAAGCCTAAAAAAAAAAAATAAAAAAAAATGATTTCCTTCTAATGAAGAATATCTAAAATCTTATTGGATTTCTTACCTGTAATTATATTTTACTTCTAAATCTGAACATTAAAAGAAAATCTTCCTTGCCTATCAATTGTCCCCTTTTCATCAATTATTGCCATGCAGGTCACCAAATTAAATATTTACTGTGGCAATTGAGTTTTAATAATAGACCCGACGGTGTTGGGGAATTAAATGAATTTAAATAAATCTAGAACTGTATAAATATTTCAAACAGTCAGAGTACGGTATCAGATCTCTTAAATATTATAGCGCCAAACTTTGATAGGATGAGTTTAATCTTAGTTACCAGGACTGTCATTAGAATTTTAGATCAAATTAATTAGTTTTAATTTTTAATTCCAAAAGATATTGAAATATTTGATTTGATTCAAGCATATTAACAGATTTTTAATAATATTTACAAACTTAAGTTATTTTATTTTCTTTTACAAAACTTTTTTAAGCGATTCCATAGCATTTTAAGATTTGTAGCTGTTTAATCCATAAATATGATTAAGTGGAGTTCTAATATACAAACAAATATTTCTTTAGTGATTTATATTATTTTAAACAATACCGTAGAGTTGGCAAAATATTAAGCAAATAATTAGTGTAAATTAGATGATACAATTTTCTAACTATTATATTCACTAGATAATGAATTTATATACATACTATAAGGAAATCTGCTCAGCTCTAAAATAATTAGAATTTAATACTTAATCGATTTAATGTTTTATCGACTTTATTCGATAGTTAAATATTTACATGTTTTTTTTTCCCTATCTGGTAAACACTTTTATCTTTTTAGGTTACTTTTTTCTGAAAACGGATTTCTTTAAAAGTTCAATTTTTAATTGGTTTTCTAAGGGGAAAAACTGTTTCCTTTTTCATCTTCGTTATAGAAGATTGACCTTTGATTTTTTTCTCCTGTTAATCTAACTTCCATTAGACTAAGTAAAAACTGATCGTATTCCTCCTGGAACACGTGCTGACATAAAAACTCCATGTCCTCCATGTTCTAGATGTTCTTTCTGATCCAATACAGTTTCTAGTCTAGGGTTAGATTCTCATTCTTTCGGGTTCGGATTCGGAATCAGTATATTTATATATATACATATTTTTTTTTTTATAGTTTCCTGACGAAGAAGATATAATTTCTATTTTTATTTTACTTACAGAAAAGGTAGACCTCGTGTTCAAACTTTGTGATAAAGTGATAACTAATTAAAAAGTGTCCAATGTACTAATTTACATTGTAATCGATGTGATATTTAATGTTGGTTTATCGCTGAGTGTTTGAACTAATTTAGTTTTTCTTTTCTTAACTCGTTTATTTCATGTTTTGGCAAGCTTTTATAATTGCAAAGGTATTTCTCTTATAATTAAACCAGTTTCGAACTACTATTATATTGTGGGAGATCTTGGATTGATTACTACAATTGATTATTTATTTTATGTATTTTATAGGCTATCTGTAGAAGTACGGACGTAGCCCCATAAACAAATACATACATTTGAATTAAAATCTATAATATTATTACTGCTTACAATATGATGGGTTTTATCCTTTATTTTTATACGTCTTGAAAAACTAAAATAAATAAAATTAGTTTAAAACATTGCTTAGGACATTTTGTTATTTTAGGGGAACCAAGATATTTTAAGATTGTTGTGGCCACCGTGCAAAAAAAAAACTAATCCGTATAAATATAAATGATGAAATAAATGCATAATCAATTTTATCTTAGTAAAAATTTTATTTTAATTTATGAGCGAATTTTTGTAGTGAAACTTGTAGCAGTTTTTGTTATGACAAGTTGTAGTATTAAGAGAAGCAACAAATTTTATTTTGTGTAGGAGGGTAATTGTTGATTATTCCCATAGATACATTTTTATTCTTTTCAGTTTTATATGATTGATTTAACATCTTGAACTCCAAACGAATGAGTCGTAACTGAACCGTGATCGAATGGCTGATTTATATAGAATTAATTTTTTTTTATGATCTTAATTTATATTTTTTTATCATATATTAGAAAATTAAAAA
>NW_027104983.1:12883-33765 GCF_000696795.3 Halyomorpha halys | reverse complement strand
TATATTATATATTCCGTATGATTAAATTACTTTTATTTATTTCTATAATTATTTAATGTTTGTTATTTACTACATATCATATCGAAATCCCTATCGATATGTATATATCGACATTTTATGAAGATTTTTGTTCTCACCTTAAACATTTAAAAGCTGTCAATACATTATAAATATTAGTAGTCATTACTAACTTAATGTAAAACTATTTCATATATTTATGCTTCTCGCATGGGTGAGAGATCATAGAGTGCTTTTGTTTAGATTCATTTATACAGTGGGCCAGAATCAATAAGCATACACAGAAAATAAAGTTTATGTGAGTCACCGCTCTTGGGATGTAGACGCTGAATTATTGATGTTACTCCACCCCTAATATTGCTTCTCCAAGTCAATGAGGCTCATCCTTAGGAGGGACTCGATAGGCCGAAAAAGATAAAAGGGAAATTTATGGAGTAGGATTGGATTGAAGGAATATAAAACATATTTATTTCCTTGCTGACGGTTTATTAATTAGGTATAATTTAGTATAGAAGTTGTGATCAGTAAATTAGTTTGTTTGAAAACTCTCTAGTAATAATTATTTTATTAACATTTCCTATACTTTTTGTAATTTATATACAATTTCAATTAAAAAATAATAAACTCTATGATTCGATATAAGCACGTTCTCATATTTTCAATTTATCATTAATGGAATTGAAAGAAATCAAATAAACAAAACCTCCAGGAGTTTTTTAACTTTTCAAAATTTCTATCAAGATGTGAAATGAATTGAAGAAGTTCTTCTTTGAGACATACGTAATAAAATCTCAATGAACATTTCTACGTTATACAACAACATGATTTTTCTGTTCTTCCATTTTTACCTTCACATTCCTGATTGTGGTGGTTTCTTTCCCTCAGATGCCCTAGGGTTTCCAGTTTTTGTGTTTTGTTTTTTTTTACTTTCACTGGTACTATATATATCTTTAATGTTCCATAGGTTTTGACTACTTTAATTTATTTCTACAATTATTTAATGTTATTTTCAGTATATCAGACCGACATCCCTATCAATAATTGCCTGCTCAATATATTCATGAAGTGTTTTGCTCTAACTCTATACATTAGAAAAAACATGTTAAGAGTTTTTAACTTTTCGAA
The DNA here is from genome assembly GCF_000696795.3 of Halyomorpha halys. Lineage (NCBI taxonomy): Eukaryota > Metazoa > Arthropoda > Insecta > Hemiptera > Pentatomidae > Halyomorpha > Halyomorpha halys. Next base: position 32,622 of record NW_027104983.1, on the reverse strand, counting down.
ATTTCACAAAACGTGTAAGGAGCATATGCTCTTGTCTGAATCATTGGTCCTCTTTACAGATATTCAAGTTCAAATTTCTAATAATTAGTAAAATGTCATTATGTCCATATAAATGTTTTAGTTTGTTACCAAAAAGTGATATGGTATATATGTGACATAAAAAAAACAATGGATATTAAAACAAATTCCCAAGAGTTCTTACTAAATTGAGTTGAATTCTGAAATAATTTGTTATTTGAAAATATTAAATGTGAACTTACAACATACATAAATATATCATAATTTAAAATATCAACAATATGATTTTAATTGCATAAATTTTTTTTTTTTAAAATCAATTCATCATTCTATACATCCCTTCAAGACGTTTTACGAAATGCCTTTCAAATGAAGCGTTAATTTTTTACTTAGTCTTAGGTATAAGACCTTACGCGATGATTTCTAATTGTTAATGTTGGCGATGAAATCGAATAAAAAACTATATGAACGTTACTATCTGTAATATATTCGCCAGTTTCATTGAATAACTTGTATGAAAAATTCTTCTTGGATTTTTTTTGTTTTTTACAATGATAACTTCATCCTCTCACCATGGTTAGGATAGAGTGTTGACCTATTAACAACACTATCGTTTGCCAAAAATGACCAGGCAGCAGATAAACACACTCACAAAAAATCCTTAACTAACTGTTTTAATTTAATTTACCTTGCGTATTTTTCTTTTCTCAATGTGAGATCTTACTTTTAAACTAAACTCCAAATTCATTTAAACTTTCGAAATTTATTTAAAATTTTTATATATAAGAATAAAACTATCTTCTCATCATTATATAAAATTTCGTTATATAATATTAATTTTTGTGAAATTTATACCTTTTTTTATTTTTTTGATTTCCTTTTCGTTTGTTGACATTTTAGAGTCGTTGTTGTTGTTGATTGTTGCTTAAAGGCGTAAAACCCTCTTGTCATCAACGCCTATGGCATGATAAAACTGAAAAAAAAATGATATAAATAAAAAAAATTAAAAAAAAATTAAAATCGAAGAGGAGTTATAATTTAGAAAGAAGGCGATGTGCTTTTAAAAATTCAAACACTAATGTAATTTTCGCTTCCTCATCCGTGAGAGCTTCTGATAAATTTGCGGTCAGTCCTATCCTGTTTTATGTTGGCAAATAGTGAGAACATTCATAAAACATATGTCTAATCGTGAGAGTGGAATATACACAAACAATATTTGCACGTTGGAGGTGGGAGTTTTCTGATTAGGGGAGAGTGCGTGAGGAGAGTATGACCTATTCTCAAGCGGGTTAAAGCAACTTCCTTCCTGCGGCTGTTGCGGTATGATGTTGACCATGGTTTTACTGATTGTTTTATTTCTTTTAATTTACTCGGATAGCTTTCATCCATCCCACTTGGCCTGCCATTTTTCTAATGTTTTTAATTTAAGGGGTGTACTGAGTTCTGATGGGGTAAGAACGGCGGTGCCTCGGCCAGGGAGCGTGAGTGCCACTCTGGCAGCTTTGTCTGCGAGCTCGTTACCAACAATGCCAATGTGGCTTGGAGCCCATATGAAAATAATAGACGTACCTTGTGATAATTTTAGAAGAAAAGATTGAATTCTTACGATGTGTGGATGTTCGGGGTACATGTTTCTCAACTTTTTTAGAGAGCTCAACGAATCTGAGATTATTACAATAGTCTTCTGAGTTATTGAAAAGAAAAAATGGAGGGCTGATGCTATCGCGTGGAGTTCGGCGGTGTATATTGAGCATAACTTATGTAATTTAAACTTGTGGGTTGAATCGTGAGTGACGAAAGATGAGGCGGTCGAGCTTTCGGATTTGGAACCATCAGTGTATATTAAAAAATAATTCGGAATATTTTCTAGAAGACGCTACAACCGTTCTTTATACTTGACAGATGTGATCTTATTTTTGTGCATAAGTGACAGATGTAGCATTGTTGCAGGTTGTTAGAGATAGCCAGAGTGATTCTTACTGCTAGAGGGAGTGTTGGGTTTCGTTTCTGCCATAAAGCTATGGAGAATTTAGATCGAAAAATATGTTTGTAAGTTGGATGATTTGTTTGTTCAAATAATTTGGAAACATAGTTAATAGCTAGTTTTTGTCTCCTAAATGATAGCGGAGGTAGGGCTGTTTCAGAGCAAATGCTGAGAATGGGACTGGTCCTGAATGCACCGGTAGCAATCCGGATAAACCTTTACAAGGTGTATATACCTTTTCTTTAGTTTCCTTGACAATTATCCATATATATTTTTTTCTAGTTATATTCAAAATCCACATGAATTATTTTTTTTTTTACTGTAGTTTTGTAATTTACATCGTGTTATTTATTTTCATCATATTAAACAAAAATAAACTTAAAAGTCTGACAATTGTTGAAGTTTAACTGTTTCCATGATTTTCCTTATATTTAATAAATCAGAAATAAATATTTATATAAGTAGTAATTTTAAAGTGCCATCTGAAATAAGCTGTAAAAAATTATATTGAAATAATAGTCAATTAGCAATGGGATCCTAAAGATAGAAACGTAAATATTGACCTTTTTATATTAAAAAAAATTGAATGTTTTATATTAATTATATATATAACAATATAACTGCGTTGAGAGACAAGTTAGGATCTTATATGATTCTCTATTGTACATTTTCTGCATTAGATGGAACTTAACCAATTTGTTGAAAACTATTACAGGATTGGCACTTGGTGAAGTTTGAAGTTTCCGTTACATCGACCAGCTGCTGACTAAAAGGGATCCATTAATCGAACTGTAATTTGAATTGCTTTAATGGACTTTGTGCGAGCAATTTCATTATGTATAGGCATTTCCCTCATTCGGGATTAGTCTGTAAATGGATATTATAATTAGATTTTATATTTCAGTTTAATTTTTTTTTCTAGGAGGATCAGATTTGAATTATAGTCCTCGATGAATAATAAATTTTTTAAATTATATTCTACTAATTAATTTATTATACCATTTAATAAATCGTTCGAGCAAATCCTATTAATAAATTTTGCTAATGTTTGATTTTTTTCTGCCAAATTGGTTTAGATGTAAATTTCGCTATTGTGCAGTGTAAATTTTTGGTAATAATACAAATTTAAAAAAAAAAATAATAAATTAACCTAGCTGAATTTAAACGGTACAGAAGAACCAATTATAAGAAAGAAATGATGTAGCATAATAAGGTGTGTGAGTTATAACTAAAAATTTGCTGTTATTCACGAGTTATATTTTACACAAACCATATAAACTTATAATTTTTTTTTTTTAGATTCAAAAACTTTATTCATTGATAAATATTACAATCTGCCACACCGTTGTTGGCAATAGGTAATAGTAATGACTCATCACATTCGTACTAAAATAAAATAACATAAAAAATAAGTACATATAAATAAATAAAATTTCTCTTAAAATATATACAAACAGAAGGATAAAGAAAATGAACGCAAACTTATCAATAGTTTATAATTTTACTGTATAACTTTGCATTTATAATCATAGCTTGCCGCAAGTTCATTTTACAGAAGTGCTGAAGTTACAATGTAAGGTAAGAAGCGAAAGAAACTAAGTGACATGAATTATTCAGGTAACCATCACTGTCAAGTGTTTCTCTTAAGTTAGCCCTTCGCCAGGAAATATTGATGTGTTTTCCCTTTCTCCTGATAGATCCTAACAGAATTCGGGGTCGATTCTTTCTAAACGTCGTTCTTGTCATTTTATATTTGTTATAACAGAAAGTAGAATTGACCTTTGAGCTAGTTTTTACAGACTTAATAATCAATATTAATAATCATAAATATTGATAATTTATTTATAAGAGTTTTGTATGTTGTCAATAGTTTTATTTGGTATAATTCCATCCATACTTAGAAAATATATTTCATAAATTATTTCCGATTATTTAAAGAGGTTTTCTTGGAATTTTAGCATTTTTTTACATTACATGCCGAATATAATACATTAAAAAGTTAAATATAAAACCTGTTGTTTGCCAAGTTCTAAATCGGATGGTAAGAGAAGAACGTTTTCCGCCCTAGCATTATATATACTCTAGAAAATATATACACACATTTAAGATAGAAAAATGAATGAAAATATATAAAGAAAAAAGGACAGTAACAAAAAATCATATATAATTTTAGCATATAATTAAAAAAAAAATCCAACACATTACAAAAGACTGATCTACAAGACAGTCAAGGCCAATCTGGACATATGGAGTTGAGCTTTGGGGCTACACTAAACCTTCGAATTCCTCTCGTATTCAATCCTTACAATCCAAAATCCTTCGTAAAATCCTCAATGCTCCTTACTTTGTCACAAATAAAATCATACATAAAGACCTTAATCTTCCCTATGTAACCTATCTAGCCCGAACCAAATATCACTCCTTCCATTATAAACTCTCTAGCCACTCAAGCCCCCTAGTTTCTAATCTTGCATCCTCTTCCATTCCTGACAATCCTCCGAGGTGCCTGAAAAGAAGATGGCCACGAGGCCAGCTAATGTAAAATGTCAGAGTGCTACCAATGGGTAGTTTCTTTACACGCCTGTAACACTCCAATTTAACTTAGGTAAGATTTACTAAATTTATTATAATGTACAGTTGTAAGTAGCAATAAATAAATATTAAAAACAAATTCAAAAAATGTTTACTGTGACTATTTATATTATTTTATACTGTGACTTTTTATATTAAAATGTTTCAAAACGAATTGTTCTTTATTAATGTTAAGTATGCTGTGTGTCAAGCTACTTAATACAGTTTGGAAGCACAACATTTTTAATAACATGTTTTCTCTTCAGTCAACAGAAGTTAGTAAAGGAAAAAATCATAAATGTTTCGTGTTACTAACGAATTTTAGATTTTTCTATATCATGTCTAGAATGATAATTTCAGGTAACTCAAAACCAAAACGAGATATAATGCAATTTTATGTCTCGAAAACCATTAGTTCTACGACAGTATAATACGTATAAAAAATTGAAGATAAGAAAACTTTCGACTAACTTTTTATTTACCCATTATTTCTTCCGTCGCGCAGTTTAGACGCTAAAGCACTCAGCATACAAACATCCCAAAAATCCGATCAAGTACCCAAAAGATGATTTCAACTTTGGTTGTTTTCTAATATTAATTTTTTTAAGTTAAAAAAATTAATTGACTGTTTTAAAATTTTCTTTTTCTGTCTATTTCCTGTGTACATCTCTATTCTCAGCCATTCTTCGGATTTGATTCATTAAGTTGTCATGTTCTCTTCTGAGCCCGTCCATGTATTCACTATCCTACAGACATGGCCGAACCATTTCAACTGTCGCTCCTCAAGGACTTCAATAACAGACCTTACTCCCAATGCGACACGTGTACTGTTCTGGCTCTGCTCCGTATTGTTTTACCCGCTACTTTTTTGAGGTCCCTATTTCAGTAGCGGTGACTTAGCTTTCATGTTTCTTCAGAACCGTACTGATTTCTGACCCATAGAGAAGAAATAGGCAAGGATACACACTTGAACAAGCGTAGCTACGTCTCCCACTTTTCGCCTGCCAATCAGTTCCAAATATATTTGGAACAATACACCATAAGCCTTTCTTATTCTATTCATTATCTCGTGGTCTATCCGCTTATCTCTACTTATGATAGTTCCCAGGTAATTAAAATTATCCACTATTGCAAGGACCTGTCCAAGTATAAAATTATTCATGTAATTGATTGTGAATATTTATTGAGGTTAAAGTTTACAGTAGAAATCAGTATCCATTCTTTTCGGAACTGAGATCACCGGTTGAGCGGGGAACCCAATTAATCTGGAGTGTATTAAAGAATATTTTATTCCTAAAATTTAAAAATAAAGGTTCTATTATAACTGTTCAAGTTATTATTGCTAACAGTATAGGAGAAACTTTAAATTAAAAAAAATATTGCTGCTTAACATTTAATTCAAAATATGAAAGATATTTACGTACCTCTTAGTGCATTTTATTTAATTCTTTTTTTTTAATCATTTATTTATTGTTATTTACAACTGTATAACATATATAAATCAAGTAAATTTTCTTTTGGTGAGATAGTGACATGATACAAACATGTGGAGTTAGGTAATGAAGGAGAAGCCAGGTTAGAAACAAGTGGATTTGGGTGGTTGAGAAGTTTATCATGGAAGGAATGGTATCTGGTTCTGGCCAAATCGGCAACATATGGGACACTGAGGTCCTGATGGATGATTTGATTTGTGAAATAGTAAGGAGCATTAAGAAGAAGAGCATTACGAAGGATTTTGGACTGTAAGGATTGGATTCGAGTGGAATTTGATGGTTTAGTGGAGCCATTTAATTCTTAATTTTAATTTTATTTATAATTTCCCTCATAGCTTATTTTATAGCTTATAATTCTCTTTTATAAAAGACCTGAACTAAATAAAACGATAACGAAAAAAAAATTCTGGACAAATTATTGAAAAATAATTGAATTTTAAAAAAGACATTATTTTGTAATCGATATATATTCTATTGTATATATTTACAATGTATTAGAATCGAGGAAACAAAAAAAGCATTTTAAATCATCCTCATAAAATAAAATTTCATCTAAAAGTTTTTTAGAAAAACTTTCAAATTAAAGTTTTTAAAAAAGCAAAAAAAACAGCTATTTTACCATTAAATAAAAAAGTTTTGGTAAAACTCCTGAAATAAAACTTGGAAAAGGTGAATAGCAGTTACGGTCGGAATTCGCTGATCGTCTTGAAAAAACTTCGGCTTGATTTCTATCTTAATAAAATCAATGGCAGCACAGCCTTCGTATCTATTGATCAAAAGAAACTTTGAAAGATGATATTGAAACTAGGGGCTGGTTGAATTGAAAACCTGCATTGGGTATTTCCATTAAACTTGGGATCTTTCGTATTCCTTCTGCAGTGATTTCTCTCTGTAATACGCAATCCTCCAATAAAATTCAGTAAACAGAAGAAAAAGAAAATAGGTTAATAGGAAGCAGTAGAACATTTTTTGGATTCTAGCCAGTATATAGCGGACTTGGCAGTGGAAACAAGAAGTACCCCGGCTAGAGCTATCCAGATATATTTCTATTCAGCCTCAATATGAGAGAAATAATAAAGGAATTGGATAGCGCAGAATTTTTTTTTTTCACTTTAATTCTATCTTTTTCATTTATAATATACTAGGTTGTTCTTATTCTGTTTTATTTATTTTGAAATAGACATTTTTATATTATTTTCAAAGTTACGACTCATTTATTTTTTTCATTAACGAACAACAATATGTCCCAGTTCGTATCACCTTAATATACAAATTAGTGGGGCGGGTCTGGACAGGAAGGATGGCCTTTTTTTGTGTTATGATCTCTTCTTGTGAGATTGTGACTTGTCATACATTGACCTACCTACTCGCTTGTAGATAATTGTTAGACTAATAATAATAATATTCACTGTGCTCAAAATGACCGGCGCCCATTAAGGACAAAATCCTAGAAAAACTCTTATTAAAACGTCTCTATCCAATCCTTGACTCATATCATGTTATTCCTGACCTCCAGTTTGGATTTAGAACATCCCATTTTACCATACAACAGAGTCATCGAGTGGTTGATGTTATATCATCCACATTGGAGCGCGGAATGTACTGCACGGGAGTCTTCCTCGATGTTGAACAAGCTTTTGATAGAGTCTGGCAACCAGCTCTGCTCTACAAACTTCGTCAATTCCTACCCACTACATTTCCTTATAATCCGCTCCTACCTCTCTGATAGAACCTTTGAAGTAAATCTTAACCTAGCCTACTCATCTTTCTTTTCTCAGTCCGCCGGTGTTCCTCAAGGTAGGATCTTAGGCCCCATTCTTTATACGGTTTATACAGCTGGCATCCCAACCCATCCAACTGGAGAATCAAAATAAATCCTGACAAATCCCACCAGATCATTTTTACTCTCCGGCGTAAACCTCAACCTAACGCCTGTTGAATATATTCGATACTTAGGACTCCATCTTGACAACAGGCTTACTTGGAATCCCCACAAAAGACTGAAACGACAAGAAACTGGTCGTAGATTCCGATTGCTACAACACTTACTTGACAAACGCACTAAAATTCCCATTCACTACAAAACATTAGTATACACTACGATAATCATACCAATTTGGACATATGGAATTGAGCTCTGGGGTTCTACCAAGCCATCAAATTCCTCCAGCATCCAATGCAAAATCCTACGTAAAATCCTTGATGCTCCTTATTACGTTACAAATAAACTCATCCACAAAGACCTTAACATCCCATTCGTTGCTGATTTGGGCCAAAATAGGTGTGCGTCTTTTCATTCCAAACTCCTTACCCATCCTAACCAATTAATTCTTAATCTTTCATCCTTAACAATCCCTGGTAATCTTCCGAGGTGTCTGAAAAGAAGATGGCCACGGGACCTTCTAATTTAAACTAATGTTTGAAGTACCACCAATGGGTGGTTCCTTCCCAAGATTTTCAAATGTAAATGAAACATACAACATATTTACTTATTGTATTTATTACTTGTACAGTTGTAAATCACATTATATAAATAAAAAAAATGACCGGCTGGTAATCTAGAAGTCATTAAAATGTTCTCTACTAGTTAAGTAGAGTATAAAGAGAGAGAGAAAAATCGTACTATATAAAAAAAGTCCTGAAACAAAACCTCAATTATTACCCGAGAGAGATATAAATACTAGGCTGAACAATATACGGCCATTGTAAGAATGTCCATTGGCCAGGCTGGACCTGAGAGAGATAAGACAAGCAGAAATTGGCCAGCAGAACTACCACGATTAAGAAATTATGTGCACTTAGAAACTGAATCGGTTCCAACTAGCCCCTCCTTATCTCGCCTCTATTGGTCCTCTGCTAACGGATTACGGTGCCTAAGTAATGACTTCGGCCATAGTTCGTCTTAACATTAGGCAAAATTACTAAATTTAATGGTTTCAGTAATTATAGTTTTTTATATCTGATGTGTACTTAGTTTTTCAAAATTACCTTTCGTCTATTCGCCCTATATTGATATTAACTTAATGTATTTTGAAAGAATCACATTTATTTTATCTAATTTGTGTGGCAAAAATTTGCTTTTCGTTTTTACAAGAAAGCAGATTTAAGCAAATTTTGACTTTCTTTTTAAAATTGGTACTTTTACGAGGCGTTCTCATGTTTCGCAACTCGATGGTGAGTTGAAAAGGTTCCTCCCTTCTTATGTCATCAAATGTTAGGTATACCAAACATTCAGTTCCCGACACCCTTTCTACATTCACAATCTCTTCAAATTCAAGTCCTCTATCCATTTCCAAAGAAGAAACCAAATCTCACTATTTTGGCTTCTATATCCCTTGCTACCAAAACATTTGAAAATTCCCTTTTAGTTTGCTCCACTGCCCTGTGGGAACCCTTTCCTTCTAATATCCGACATACTTCTTCTCTCTCTTTATTTATGTCTTTCCTTTTTACAACTCAAACTAACGGTCCCCTAAAACAACACCGTAATTTAAGATCATAAATGTATGATTTTTAGTTTATTTACTTTTTTGTGGGTGAATATTTCATTTTCTTTTCTTTTATTTGACTTTACTTTTATTGTACTTCTGCTTTTTTTTTTATTTTGGAATAAGTATCTATTTGTTAGCGTATGGATGCGATATCGTTAACATTGTATAATAAAACAAAAGCCATTAATTTCTAATTCGATTATTTTTCTTTTCTATTCTTTATTTCTTTTTTTATTTTTAAATTAGATTAAGAATATAGATTTTTTTTTCATATTTTCTGATTTTATACTTATTTTCCTTCATAATATCATTAGAATTATGTAATATCATATTTTTTTTTTACATTTTAATTGAAAGTGATAATGTATTTTATTATGTTTAAAGATTTCATATTTATTAATATTATACAAATGTATAAATCAAGTTATTTTTATTTTCAATTTCTATCTAGATAGTTTTCTTTTAATTTGTTCATGTATAATATTCAGAAGGGACTTTGTACCTGAATAAAATTGATGTTATGTTCTCTTCTATCATACTATTCATTAAGATAATCTACGATGCAGGAAAATTGCTCAGTGAATAAAGACGTTATAGGTTAATAATAATAGAAAATTTTTTTTATATTATAACATAATATAAATTATGTTCATCTCAAAGTCGCATAGTTTTTCTGATTGAAATAATTATAAGTAAAAATGAATAAATTCTTTTCCCTGAGTTTATTTAAAAATTCTTGCTTACTATTTTTCTGGGTGCCAAAAGGATTGAATCTTGTATTCAAACAGCCCCGAGTTCCAGTACCGCTTTCTGCAATGATTACCTAATGGGTTCTCTGAACGAATTCAAATCCTTCTACTACTACCTTATATCCCGTAGATTAAAAAATTTGCAAGGAAAAGGGATGAATCATATCCTGTTTCTCAAATTGAATATAAGATAAATAATTATGAGACGCCTACAACACATATTACTCTCGTAGAAATAGCTTAAAACTTAGCTTTACTTAGAAGTATTTGTAAGTTGATTTCTATTTATGGATTCTAATGTAAATATATTTCGTAAAAATACAATGGTAAAAATTGTATCACTCCCTGAGTGTTCGTAGTCCTAATATCGCATATTTTTCAATATGGTAACCATATATTTTTAGGTTTAATGCCAATTACTCCTAAAATGTTGCAAGTAGCTTTGAAGTATCATATTGAATTTAACGTGCTTTAAATTGAGCCTTGACAAACGTTTTTATGTCCAATAATTCCCGATACACAGTTTTCCCTAAATCAATATTTTTTTTCTTTAAAAAGCTACTAATGGCGTTACTAATAAAATGGCGTTCTATTTTAGCTATTTATCTTTTAATTCCATTAGAGACCCTTATCCTGTCAAGTGATATATTATCTTTAATTTATTATATCAGCTCTGTTAGAAATTTCATGACGATCGCACTTAAGATTACCCGTTATAATTATATCATATCTGTCATAGCAGTATCTATATATATTGCGTTGAAGACAAGGGAAGTGCTTTTGAACGGAATGTAATCCAACTCCATTATATCGAGTGCCTTTTTGATCTTGTATTCTCGTACATGAATATATCATATCTTTCTCTTTTAGATTCTGCTACCTTTGCTGAGCCCTCCTTTATTTTATTTTATTTTTTTATTATAAAAAATTTATTTTTAGGAATTATAAGTGAGAGTCACTGAACTTCTTTAAAATGAAATAAAAATTCCTTGCATCTTATCATTAGAAGAACGGAGTAGATTAATAAGTAAGGCGCTGTGATACAAACTCCAAGGACCAGGGGGTAGAATCCCGCTTTGACAGTTAATTTTTATTTTGTTACTAAAGCCGTGAGTCAATCCTGTAGGCTCGGTAACGCTTTTTGACGTCATAAAATGGTTCTTCTAGCTATTAAATATTTACTATTACGAGTCTTAGAATATTAAAATCTAATAACTCAATTCATTAATGATTCCTATGAAAGCTATGATATTTAAAAAAAGAGATATTTCTGCTCATATTATTATTATTTTTTTAAATCTCTGAATTCATTTTTAGACTTCCTGACCCTCAGCGTTTATCTTGGCACTCAGCTCACTTAGGTTTTCCTATCGTTATAAATAACTATATTCATATTCATTGAATTTAATAAATTTATATTGATTAATAAATAATCATATATACATACATTTACGATTATTCATCTCCAGGGTTAAGTAGGGCACCATATTCTGGATTTCGTGGTTACATTTCTCGATACAGGTTGTTCTCCTTTAGGAAATTAAAAAGGTTTTTCCAATTTTCTGGCAGTAAGGCTTGACGTTGTCCCCGAAGCCCTAAAGACGTTCTTAATGATTCCCGACGCGAACATTTTTCCAAGATATGCTTCATCCTTAGGAAATATTTACAACTATAACATGTCGGTGAAGGATATCTTTCAAGAAGGTGCTTGTATGTCCGATCCTTAGTCGGGTTATGATGGATTGTTCACAACGGTTTTCAATTAATTATTAGAATATTTTTTTCTTACTCATCCTAAGTTTTTAATAATTCATGTTTACAATTTAAAAAATATTAATTGCTTTTATGGAATATGATTGTTATTGTTTTAAATTAAAACACAGTATAAGTTTTAAAATAGTTTATGACTCATTGTATACAAATTTAAGCTAACTCAAACAGTTACAATCTGGCGGAATGCTCCTTATTTAACAAGAATATAAATTTTCAGAAAAAAAAAACGAACTAAAAAATGTTTTATTTTGAAAGTATTTTGTTTTGTTGTTTATCAAAAATGATCATAACATCAATATAATTCTATATTTATCTGTAATGATTATGAATATCCAATAAGTCGACAGGCATTTCCAATCTAATCCGCTTGTAAATTTTGAAGAAAGTAAACTGCACAGAATTTATTATTACTTTTTTTGGATCAAATACTCCTAAATTACATATATTATATTATTTTAGCCTAAGAAAGTTCCAAGTTCATATAAAGATTGTGTTAATAAATTAATAAATAAATAATTGTGTTCATACTCGGCCACCTTCCGCCTCACTTTAACTACACATTCTCTAAGTAAAGAAAATATAATCCTATACCTATTTAGTTAATAATAAATTAAGTAAAGGGGTGTGCTCACGTTATCACTGTCTTTAAATTTGTTAATTGGTTTATCAACACAACTAACAATGATCCAATTTTACTCCTAACTATTTATTTTAAAACATCCCCATCGTTTCGTGGCCTAGGGGCCAGCATTAAGGTGACAACCTTAATCTTTGATGTGATATATCCTTTAAAAAGTCTCTTATTGGATGCTAATTCCCTAGGTCATAAATATTTTATAATATTCCGCACAAGTATGGTCTATCTTTAACCTTAACAATAATTATTTAATAATAGGTTTAATTAAATTTCAATATATATGTACTTATGAGTTTTAAAGTTGTATTGTGAGCATTGGTCGATCACTTATACGGAAGATAAGATACTTGGTGTTTGTAAAGACCGCACTGAGCTACCTGTGTTGCATTGTCCATTGCGACAGTCGCAGGCGGCACACTCATCCGGAATAAATCAAGGAACCCCTGCAATGCTTTCTCGAGGGGCCTTCCGAAGATCAATATGTGGCCAGATCTTCGGGGCTATCTGGACCATGAAATATTTATTTCCTTCCAGTCATCATATTAAGTGGCGATTGTTATGCATTGTGATGCTCTGCCATGGCTTTTCGTGGCGGATATCGGACCTCACAAACCGTATAATGATTCCTTTTCTCACCCTTACGTGCTCGAGAACAAGTTGGGCGTATAAATTTGTAATAGCTGTTATAAACCATATTTCAGCCTTAAATCAGAGAATCGTTCTTTACTTAAGTCATAACTGGAAAAATATCTGTAATGATTTATTTGATAATTTGATTGGTTATATTATTGGATTAAATATTTTATTGTTTTGTTTTTATTACTTTACTTCTTGTAAAGTCGTATGATAAAACTTTATTATTTTTTTTCAAAAATAAATTTGGACCCTTTATTAAATTCTTTATTCTTTTTGCATTTGAAAAACGTTTCGGGCTATTCTGCCCATTATCCAATTTTATTAATAAAAACATTTCCAATCAACAAAGTTTTTTATTTATTTAATACCAGATCCCCCTGGTGGGCCTTACATGGTTAATGTAAGATGTATATATTTTTTTTTTATTAACAATTGATAATGGTACAACGTTATAAATAAAAAATTATAAAACAGATTAAAATAATAATTCTTAATAAAAGATAAGTTAAGTTAATAACAAAAATAATGACATTTATGGATTTTACAAAATTAATATTTGACTTATAATGGAAAAAAAGAAAGTTTATTTAAGAAAAAGATGAAGAGAAAAGAAATTAAAATAATATAAAATTTTAGAGTGACAATGAATGAACTGATAAATATAGAACTTATAACAGGATATCCTGCAGCAGGCTGAGCTTCAGTCTTCGGGTTGTGGTTGGGTTTTCCAAGTCACTGCTCCTTTAACTGTCGGCAATTGGGAGTGGAATTTCAAAAACCTTTTTTTTTTTTTTTTGTAATCCTCTATTGCCTCTATTTGGAATTCCCAATGCAATTGGCTGTTTCTTACAAATCAAGGAACATTCACTTCAATTCAACAAAGTTTATATTGCACCTTAATATTTTTTTTTTCAGTGCTACTAATTATTTATATTCTATGTATAAATAATTATTGTAATAATATTGTAGTTAATGGAAATCGTATGATATAATTTTATTTTATATTTCTTTATTAATTGATCGGCTTGGGTGGTCTTACATGATTATTATAACAAGTTAGATTCGCTTTTAATAATTGATAATTTAGTCTCGTGCAAACAAGATTTACTATATTATAACTATTGAATAATTTTAGTTATTAAAAATAAATTAATAAATACAAATGATCAAAATAATATATCTATAATATAATAATAAGTACTATGTGATTGAAGAATAAAATAAATAAAAATAACTATTTATAGAATTCATGACATGAATAAAGTAGTTGTATAGTGTAAAATAGTTTGAGAAAAAATAATTAAATTATAATTTTAAAAAAATAAATAAATACTGATTTCATAGTTTGTATTTATGAAAATTTCTTGCATCAGTCCAGGTTAGTCGGTTATCTTTGAGATGAATTTGGGTTTCCCACGTTGTAAACCACTGCTTCTTCAACTGTTTGTAATGGGAATGGAATTTCATAAAACATTTTTTGATGAATTTATATATTGATCATAATCAGAGCTCAAGAGGCTATTGGTCATGTGTTTATAAGTCAAGGGTAATAATACTAAGTAAGAAGATATTTGATCCAGCTTGGAGTATGGATATTCGAACACAGTGCGCAGAAATAATTCTATAAGTGGCTTATTTCATTTTAATATATTTAACAGTCTACTACATTTAATATATTTAACAGTCCTTTACGACTAAATTAATAAATGAAAGTCAACAACAATGTTTTTAAGCAAAAAATTATGATTTAAGGATTTGGGAAAAATATACAAAATTATATGCCTAAACAAAATAAATGTTGTTACTGCAATAAAGTTATAATCCAAAAGTAAAATAGAATTATTTAGAAAAATTATAAATACAAAAAAATATTAAAATTTATGCAAAAGAATTTTATATAAAAAAATGTAAAATAATTAATAATACAATTAATTATCAACAAAAAAAAAAATTAAATTCACTATTCTGGGATTTGGTAGTGTATACCTCAAGGTGTTAATGACGGAACGCGGTGTGATCTTTAATATATGTTTATGGATAAAATACTCTAAATTTCTCGTAAATTTTATTTCGGGCTTCTTTATTTTAAAGAATGGTTGAAAATTTTGGTGCCATCGATACATTTTATGTAACGTTATAGTATACTGTACCAAGAATATAGACTAAATTATAATTCCCTGGTTTCTATTTTATATAAGTATCTATATATCTAATATCTAATATAAGTATCTATATTATACCAACGACGATGTAGTCAGTTGAAATCGTACTTAAAAATATATAAAATCTCATCACTTTCAAAGCCGGTGATGTATGACACCGGAAAATAGTTTTGGAAAAATTATTGTCTTAATTTCTTTGGATTGGAGAACAAAACCGAGAGATTGTCTATCAACAATCATACACATTTATTTTTTTAGATTTATAGTTAATTTTTCTTTTTTTTTTCTTTTTAAGTGAACATTCCTATGTTAGCGCACCATTCACTCACTCCCCATGCTCAGGACGAAAAATACTTATTTCAGGAAGAGCTATGCTATTTGTTTTAATTTTTGTAATATTAACCTCTAAAATTCTTTTTATAATCACTTTAGGTTTCCCGGTGGCTAATTTCTTTTTACTTACTTTTTATTTCCAATTTTTATGTTTATGACAGGCTAATAATGATAAGGGATGATATCATACATAAAAGGATAAACTTTGGTCTTTGTTAAAGTAGCGAAGTATTCAAATTTACTTGTTTTGTAATTGCTTCATGCTATTTTTTTAAAAATTTTTATTTACAACACTTTGATAATTTTGTGAAATATGATAAATCTGTAAAAAAAAATATATATATACCGAGTTACGTAAAAGATTTGTTTCTTCTATTTTTAAAGAATTATTTTTTTTTTAGCTAATTTTTTTTTCAAATGAAATTTTACCATACAATTTTCTGTATGAACTGACTCTTTCTATTTCTCTATTTTGTATTACTCTATTTCTGTTTGTAGATTTTTTAGTATAACTCAATTCCTTTGATGACTCTAAAGTTATGAATGGATCCTGCAGATTCCATTTTCCTATGTTTTTGTTGATTTAGTTTTGATTTTGATAAAAATAAATAAATATTTATAGAGCATAGAGAATAATATATTGCTTTATGCCAATTCAAAATCAATTAATGTTAAACATGTTTCTTATAAATGGAATAAACACTTCTGGTATTCCAAGCCGAAAAGCCTATAAAACTATTTCATGTGTTGCAGAGAAAGAGGAGTATACAATAAAAAAAATTCTAATTTAGAATACAATTTATTTCTTTAATTATTTTTATTTATATGCTAAGTAATTTGATTTCAATAAAAAAATGTAGTCCAATATGAGGATATTTCAATAAACAGGAATCAGTTTATTATATTATTAAGTCTTACCGCGAGATACTCTGAGGTACTCTGAATCATAAGGGCTCGCCAATTTAAGTCCCATTTTACAGGTATTCAAGATGGAAACTCCACTCCGTAAGGTATTCTCTTACAGTTGTAAAGGGTATGGTAAATCACTTTAGGTCCTGACTGTAGGACAGAGTGTTTAGGAAGGACAGACATCCACGTTATATATGTAAAACTAATTTATTTACAAGAAATAATACATATATCAATATTCGACATTTTTTCTGATGATTGTAAGGTTAAGTCTTAGCTATTAGGTCGGGTCATGTCGAGCCATAACGGTTCTAGCGGCTTTAAGACTTTAGTGGTATAGACCAGCAGATAGTAGCTGTCGCAACAGTCTTTATTTTTCGTTGTGAAACATTGGTTATTTGGACTTACATATCTTCTTTTTTCAGACAAGCACGGATTTAATGAAAAGTTCTTTTTTAAATTTATTAATTGATATTTACAACTGTATTCACATAAAAATACATCCAGTAAATTTGATGTACGATCATAATGATATGATACAGGTATGTAGATAAACTACCTATTGGTGGCACTGGAAGAATATTTCTTTATTTTAAGGTCTCGAGTCCATCTTATTTTCAAGAGCCTCGGAGAATTTTCAGGAATGGAAGAGGAAGTAAGGTTAGAAATTAATGGGTTTGGGTGGTTAAGGAGTTTTTAATGGAAGGATTGATATCTGGTTCGGACTTGATCGGTTACATATGGGAACATTGAGGTCCTAATTGATGATTTTATTTTTAGAAGTAAAATTTTAGTTAGTTCCGATGTTTTAAATAATTTCATTTTAAGGTATGAAAAATAACTATACTCTGTGAGCAATTATAATTCAGGTCTTCCAACTCATAATTGCAAAGTTAATTGTCAGCACTAAACAGTCTTGGCTCTTGAGCCAACAGCGTTCAGCAAATCCCAGCTAATTAACAGATGTCAAATTAGCTTTGGGATCGGCCTTACTATCGGTATCAGTTATGTCAGAGTTATACAAACTCCTATCATAAATCAAGCATGGTGCCGACGTTTCAATAATCATTACTAATTATATTTAGTCTAATTAATTGTCAAATTCACGTAAGCGCTAATATATCTGAAACGTATTATCAGGTATCCAATTTAGTTGAATTAATTTCATGTTTTATTTTTGGTAGGGTGCGGGGGATATGCAACATGTTGCTATCAAATATATGGCAACTCAAACATTAAATTATACGAAAAATGCTATACAAAGAGTTGTAAATTATAAAAATCATAGTTATAACTTGGGCCCGAATTTTTATATAAATGAATATTTTCCTCTGTAAAGAAATGTGTGATTTTCGATGGTAAATTTTTTTTGAAAAATTAATAAATGTTCGCTAACATACTCTAAACAGAAATATAACGGTAGTAAGTGAAATTTGTGTGAAACGCCACTCAACTTTCACTTACTACCCTACTTTGAGTTGAAATCGTCACTCGTTTCCAATTACAATGCTTTATTCAATGTGATGTATGCTATATTTTATATCTAATGTAATTTACATCTGTTCGTAATAATAATCTTGGGAAGGAACCACCCATTGGTGGTACTTCAAGCATTAATTTAAATTAGAAGGTCCCGTGGTCATCTTCTTTTCAGACGCCTCGGAGGACTATCAGGGATTGTTAAGGATCAGAGATTACGAACTAATGGGTTAGGACGGATAAGGATTTTGGAATGAAAAGACGCATATCTGTTTTGGGCCAAATCTGCAGCGAATGGGATGGTAAAGTCTGTGTGGATGAGTTTGTTGGTTACGTAATAAGGAGCATCAAGGATTTTACCTAGGATTTTGGATTGTAAGGATTGGATGCGGGAGGAATTAGGTGGTTCGGTAGAGCCCCAGAGCTCAATTCTCTATGTCCAAATTGGTCTGATTATCATAGTGTATAATAATTTTTTGTAGTGAATGGGAAGCTTAGAGCGTTTGTCAAGTAGGTGTTGTAGCAATCGAAATCTGCGAGCAGTTTCTTGTCGTTTCAGTCTTGTATACGGATTCCAAGTAAGTCTCTTGTCAAGATGGAGTCCTAAGTATCGAATCTGTTCAACAGGCGATAGTGGATTATTTAGAAAGGATAATGTAGGACAGAAGGGTAGAGGTTTACGACGGAGAGTAAAGGTGACCAGGCCCCTGTTTCATAATGAAAGCTAATAGTATTAGTTCATAGTACAAGTATAGAAACAAGTGTGGTAATAATACTAATACATATTTTTTTCATGATAGGGAGGACTATTAGTGGTCTTACAGAAATTAAAAAATACTATAGTAAAGTTACTATTGTACAAGTATGTGTAATTCAATTAAGATAAATCGACAAGACTAATAGTATTAGTTTGTACTTTATTATGAAACAGAGCTCAGGTGGGTTTGTCAGGATTTATTTTGATTCTCCAGTTTTGACACCAATCTTCAATGAATGTTATGTGTGTCTGTAGTGTGTGTGATGCATTAGTAGGGTCGTTGTTTATAGACAGTATACATGTGTCATCAGCGTATGTTGTTAGGACTGTTTTAGGGTGGGTTGGGATGCCAGCTGTATAAACCTTATAAAGAATGGGACCTAAGATACTACCTCGAGAAACACCGGCGGACTGAGAAAAGAGAGATGAGTAGGCTAGGTTATAATTTACTTTAAAGGTTTGATCAGAGAGGTAGGAGCTAAAAGAAAATATGTATGGAGAAGGAATTGACGAAGGTTAAAGAGTAGACCTAGATGCCAGACTCCATCAAATAAGCTATATTTAAATCTATTAGATTAAAGAATAATATAACTAAATTTTTGTGTCCCCATGGTTTTTATGACAATATCCAAATGGTATGG
Source organism: Halyomorpha halys (assembly GCF_000696795.3). Lineage (NCBI taxonomy): Eukaryota > Metazoa > Arthropoda > Insecta > Hemiptera > Pentatomidae > Halyomorpha > Halyomorpha halys. The sequence goes on along the minus strand of NW_027104983.1, from coordinate 12,989 downwards.
TATGAAAATAAATTTTGATAAATATTTATATGTTTATAAATATATTGATATGTTGATAAATATATCCCATTCTCTATTGATAAATATATCAATTTAATTATATGTT
>NW_027104983.1:0-12652 GCF_000696795.3 Halyomorpha halys | reverse complement strand
CTTGGATTGTAATATTATAGATTTATTATTATTAAATCTAGAGTTTAACGTCAATTTCATTCCTATCACTTTTATTATCTATGTTTTTATATCATCTATAATATTCTAGTTTAAATGATTTATAATTTATAAGAACTATCATTTTTATACTATTTCTAATATTTTAGTTTTATAACTTCCACGATTTTCATCTGTATTATATCTTGTTCATTATAATTCCAACGTCGACGGAAACTTCAGTTTTTCATTGAATACATTTTTCATAGTTTTTGTATTAAACATAATTCTAATTTAATGTTTTTTACTTACCGGGTTGCCGTGAGTCAACCCTGTGAGTTCAGGGACTCAGCCTCGCGAAGTAGGTACCCTTCAGTGGGTAAAAGTTTGGACGTAGTTCTGATCAAATCACCTTGTGGGCTGTTGTGGTACAGATTTAATTTAATTAAATCTAATTTATTGGCTTCCAAGTTCACATTAGGTTTTTTGAGACCAATCCTTATTTGAAACTGATTGAATATATTACAAATGATTAGTTTACAAGGGTCATAGAAAACTAAATTTTTTAAAATCTTTTTATTTGAAATTGATGATTTACTATCAGTCCAAACTTGCCTATCCCACAAATTCAGAATTTCAATAATTACTGAACCAACAATTTGCTCGTGGTCGCCCAGATCGCTACTTACTTTTAGGGCAAATACATTTTAAAAAATACACACTAAATTATTTTTTACAAGTAGATGGTCAGACCTACGGTTACGAAAAATAGATTGGTTTTAAATAAATAATTGTAAACTATTTTTGTTTTTCTTGACCGCAGTTCTTACCATGTCCTTCTATTTCTCGTACGGTCAATCATCAACATGCAATATAAATTATTTATTTATTTTACCACATTCCGGTTTACATTTACTCTGAAATTGAGAATTTTACAAGTATTACTTTGGAATTGAACTATCTAAAGGTGTAAGAGATAGAACTTTCCTCTCCCTCCCCTGATCGTGGAAGCTCCTTCCAATACCTGAAGAGGGTTCATTGCTCTTCCTTGCACTTCACCCTATTATTCAGCCCTGGGGTCCAATCACAATTCTCCCCACGTCCTACGTTTTACTTCTTTTTTTTTTCGTGATTTAGGTCTTAGCATTGTAATTTCTTATAAAGGAAGAACAGTTTTTCCTCCCTGTCGCGTTTGTTGCTGAATCTGAAATTTATAGCTTTGTCTCAGTAATTTCCTATTCGGATTCAGAATAAAGGTTATATTATATATTTTTTATTGGTTTGAATAGTCCTTTATGTTTTGCTTATTTTCATTGCAATTGCATGATTTTATATTGCTGTTAACATATTTAAAATAAAAATTGATGAGATTACAAACTGAGAATAGATAAAATAATAACTTTATTTTATATCAGTAATACTCTACTTTAATAAGAATGACATAAGTGCGCTTTTATTACTCGTATTTGGGTTGGACCACATTAGAATGTCTAGTGCGGTACAACTCAAAAACTTTGCAAAACACGTAAACATTATGTCTTGTGTTTATTGCGATAATCAGCAATGACTTAGAGCAATCTCGTCAATTACATGGTTTCGGAAGTAGGGATGATGATTCTAATTTCTGATTACGATATCTTCGTATAATATCATGCCTAATGGGAGGGCAGATAGAATATTGCCACTTGGAAATCAAGTACGATTTACCAATATAGATTATAACTGATAGTCGCACTTATGTCATAGCAATGAATATTGTTTATTAGCGTAAATTGTTTTCGCACATGTATGAAACAACATATATTTTTTGCATATATTATGCAGCAACCAATACCAAAATCTTCATACCAAATTCTCCTTATAAGATTAAAAGAACTGTTATAAATTGCATGTTATCACGTTTCAATGTGTTCCAAGAAGTCAGACATTTTTTATTGCTCTGCGTCAATATAAAATCGTCTGTTACACCTAAATTATTACTGTTCATAGTAATACCTTTTCTTTTTTCACTCTATTTACTTTTTGAAGTGCTTAAAGTTCGATCATAATTTAATTGTCTTAACTCGACGGAAGAGAAAATATTTAAAAAAAATAAAATAAATAAAAGTTGAGGTAGAGAGGGGAAATAATAAAAAGCTGAGTTTTTTTGGGGTTGGCAGTCCGCAATCTATGACATTAAAACAAATATGAAAGAATCGAGGAGTTTGTCATATTTGAGGGATTTGACCCTGAGAGGCAGTGAGAAAGGAGTTTTGAAATACAGCAAGTACCCTTTTGTAGAAAATTCTATGTATAAAAAAGTATCGTCAGGAGCGAAGCAAACACTCACATGTCAGAAAAGCTTGTTTAGGTAATAACGAGATTTTTTCAAAAAGAAATCATGAAAAACGAAGGTAAATATATTTTTATAACCATATATTTATAATACAAATTTATTATATAATATATGATTTATTAATTTATTATAATATATGATTATATCTTATTTTTCTTTTAGTTGGCTCTACAGACCTTACAGATTTCTCCACGCCTGCCTATTTTTGTTGATTCAGTCTATCCATCTGATTTTCGGTCTTATTGTTTGGCATTCATTGCTGTGTAATGGCGTCCGGACGGATTGCTTCGAGCCACATGTTCCATGTTAACCTCTATGCCTTCATATCATGAGATATTGACTGACAAGCTCTGAAAGCAGTTTACCGTTAGTTCTCCATTTGTAAAGGATCTGATCCCAGGTCGCTCCTGCAATTAATTATATCTTATATAAATATAAACGATAGCAGATAAATAAATGAGTACATATAGTTTGTAATTTTAACCTAAGTAATACAATTAAACTCCATTATGTGACATATCCCGGATACTACGGATTAAAGAGACTCAGCTCCATTAAAAGAGTGAAGTGTATGCTGACTTTATTTTTAAAAAAAAAATAAAAAAAATGTTGTTTGGTTAAATTAAAAATATTAAGTAAAATTACTTCTTGTGTCAAATAAGCCACAATTTGACGCGTGCAAACTGTTAATGATGTTTATCTCAATTATTAACACCTCGTAACTCTTTAAAAAAAACTGTAATACTTACAGAAATACTAATTCTTGAGTCTAGAGATTTTGTTGATTTTTTGAGTTACAAGATGATACGTTGTGATATCTCTATCTTGGCTTAAAGAAGTGGTTACTAAAACAAAACAAACTCAAATATCTAAATATTGGGACATAGATAAATTCCTTGATACCTTGGTTATTGTAAGCTACCTGCATTTTTACTGTTCTTATTCACCTGATACTGTTTTGTTCTGCAAAAAAAAAGGTTATGAAATTTTTATGTTGCGTTTATTGGAGATGCAGAGTTATTGGGACCAGTATTGGCTTGTTTACAACGGAGTAATTTCGTCTTGTTTCTGTTTATTGCCCATTCTTTGCCCCGACCTCAATTCGAAAACATTTGTCAGAGAGAACTAAAAAGATTGTCCTCTTTTATCCAATGTTTCTGTTTTTTCTCCAATTGTCCCTACGCAATACTCTTCAATTGATTTTTATTTATTTTCTCTTTTGCAAACAAAACTTTTCTTAGTCAGAAGTTAATGATTAGCAGGATTATTATTTTAGGATGTTTGTTACCACACATTAATAAATTTTTAATCAATTAGTTTGTTTTTCTTGTCATATTTCTGTCGGCACCTATCAAATAGGAGATTGAGAATCAGATGATTGCAAGACTGTGGTTTAAACAAATGACATGAAAGGTATCAAGAAGATTATCAACCTTATCCCCAGTAGGTTTCTCACTTATGTTCTTATTCGTCTCCTTTTGTTTTCAGACTGAGATTCTTGGCCATTCGTCCTATCATTGTATAATAGTGTCAGAGTAGATTCTGAAAACGTTTTTAGTGAGTTTTAATGAGTTCAGTGACCGTTTGATTTAAAAAGGTGTCATGTTCTATGTCTGTGAAGTCAATCAGTATTTTAATTTCATGATTTGTCTATATATATAATTTTTTTTTTTTTTGGAATTTTAATATAATTTCAAGAATTATTAGAAGACTAAATATATAGAAAAAATAAAATGAAACACAACTTAATTTAATTCTGCTTTTTCAGAAATCTCATTTTTCTTGTCCTTAGTTTGAGAACATAAGGACTTTAAACCTTAAATAAAGGGAAATTGGTTTCAATAATCACTTAATTATTTTATTAGTTAGATACTGATAAATGCGACTCAGAATATGAAGTATGGTATAATAGTTTGGAGCTAACTTTTTTTTAAAAGTTTTGAATTAAAAAAGAATTAAATAACTTAATTAATTATTCGCCTTTTAGGGTCTCTTACATTGCCAGTACAAACTACAGATGTTCAAACCATTTTACAAAAGTGGCCTAGAGAGTAAAACTATCTTTCTAAAAAAGTTGAAATAAGTTTTTCAATAATCTAATGGAATGGGGGGTTCCTATACCTTTGGGAGGGTCGTAATAGAGTTTGCCTTCTGGAAATGTTCTTGGCTGTGGAAGCTCTTGACCTAAAATAGTGACACACTATCGTTTATGATGGTCGTTTGACGTTGTAATAAAAATATTTTATAACCGTACCTCCATTTAATTCGTTTAATTCTCTAGTTCGTACGACATACACATTAATACATATGTTGACTGTAATTATCAAAAATATTTATAATTATTTTGATTTAATTTAAAAAACTGAAAAAAGTTATTTTTGTTCAGGAATGTTACAAATATATAAATATTTGTATATATTTAGTGAAGTTTTTGTGTGTGTACATAATGTTCTTAGTAGTATGTTTAAACTCCTTGAGGTTCAAATCATCTGTATGTAGAATTACACTTGTAAATCTTGTATATTCATTGTTAATAAGGTTCCAAAATGATTCTTTAACTATTGTTAATATTTATTGAAGTATGGGTTTCACTTCGTATAAGTATAATTAGAGTATATAAGAACAATAAGAGTTCAATCAAAGTTGGAGTTTAATGTCGACCGTCTACAAAGAGATTAGATATTTATTCTTGTAGTTTTTAGTAATTTGTTTTCTTTATAAATATAGGGAAAGACAACAATTTAAATAATGTAGCTGTAAAACAATTTTAAACTATGACTATATAGTTGACAATATGGAAATTGAAAATATGACAAATATATGGATTGTAAAAGTCCATGAGTATGGGATAACTGTCCCGAAACGTTGTAGAATAGGTTATATTATATTTGGAAGTTTATTCACCTTAACAATTTTCAAAAAATTAATAAAATCAAACTTCCTAAAAAGATATAATTTTTTTTTTCAAATGAACTTAATTACTTTTGCTTGTAGTTATATTTTGTACAAGGAGTGTGTGCACTTTTTGTTTTCCTAATATGTTATCTATTCTAGTTCTCATTAAATATTTTTAAAAATCCACTGTAATGCAATTAAGTCATTTTTATTTTAGTTTACACCTAACGACTCATTCATTAACAAAGGAACTAGTTAAGATAATAAATTTTGATAAATAATTGAAATGAAAATTAACCATGTTTGTCAAAACGAGGGGTCATAACCCAGTTTGCAATACTTATCGCTCACTTATTCCGTAGATCAGAATGTATGAAGCAAGCTGCCTTATAAATAGGCGTGCCATGAAGCTAACTCAGCTTCCCTACTTCTTACAAATTGATGTACTTCCCAGAAGGTGTTGGGGTGCGTCCATATATTTCATCGTTCAGTAAATCACTCCTGCTTCTAGCACGCTCTATTGTGGTGTAATGTTGGAAGTTGGGGCCACACTCGTGTCCAATATGTTCTAAATCTAGTAACGGACAAGTAGTGACACTTGCTTATCAATTATAATGATTGCCAAACTTTTATGTATTGAATTTGGAGGCAAACCTTAGGAAGGGTATAACTGACAGAAACATCTTATATCTTAGATCTCATATCAGAAAAATCTCATATCTAATATTACATATGTAGGTAAATATATGGTATAAATAAGGAAGTCCATCAACCCTTTTCTACATTCTAGAACTACTTACTCATTGGTCAAGGATTAACGTATAAAATTTAAACGGGGAAACAAATTGATTTTTTCTAATTATCTATGTGCCAACATTCAAAATTATCTAATTTCTATGGATTCTGTAGGACAAGATCCGCGATGCATAAAATCTATATTAATCTGCATATAATTTTTAAAATCATTTCCTATTATATTTAACACGGAAATAGTGTGTAGTAAGTCAGTAAGTATTTATTATTTTTTCGTAAACCTACAGAACTTTCTTTTTTTTTCCCAATTTTGCCTATATTTTTTAGTAATTAATACTTATAGTGGTTCTGAAATCTTACTAATACACTAATTAATTTATAAATATGCTGTAATTTTTGTAGTGATCCAGGTTTTTTTTTTACCTACAGCTTAACGGCGCATGCTAGTGAAAAAAAGTATGGTATAAGAAATTAAACCGTATTAATTTCTGTAACGTGGTATGTCATAAACCAAAAGAACTTTTTTTTCCAAATTTTGCCTTACAGTTGCAGTATAGTACTATTTATGAATTCAAAATTACCAAGAAAATAAATTCCTAAAATGGTTGAAAAGAGTCTATTATTAAATTCATTATATTAATGAAATTAGCTTAATATATGTACGAATTTAAATTTGAAGTCTTTCTTTCAGTTTTTTCGCCCATAAATACTGAACTGTCTGTGGATCCTAATGAAAAAGGTAAAATAAACGAATCATACGTGAAATGAGTTCCATTACGTAGAATTTAGAATTTTACAGTTCCATAAAAATCAAAAACTAATTTTTAACATAAAAATCAAAAACTAATTTTTAACATAAAAATCAGAAACTAATTATTTGTTCTATAAATTGGACTTCATACACTCGGTTCATGTACTAATTTAGAACTTAAAAAAAGAAGTGATAAAAAAAAACCAATAATCTTTATCCTTATCTTCTATTACTAAAAATATTTATATTATAGCGGCGACCTGCTGCTATTAATTTAGCAACATTGACAATCTGAATGAACAATTTAAATTTTTTCTAATTACCCAAAGCACAATAGATACAGGTTGTTAAAATTTTAGGCATTTGTTTTTTTTTTTGGTTTATTGTATACTTTACAAATGAATTGTCTAAATATTTAATATACTACTTAAGATAATAGCCGAGAATATATTTGGAAAAACTATAATTACTAACAACAGTAAGAGAAAAACAATTTTGAGGGGATAATATACCGAAATGTTTTGGCAGGAGTCTATTGGATTCGAACAATACCAATCGGCAGGCTGAAAACATTTATTCGATGATTCAAATTATTGTTCCCTTTTTCCCCACTTGGGTAAGTGCCAGCTTTCTTCTTTGCAAACGGTCTTCACGAACTAAGTCTGTATATAATTTATATAAAATAATATTTTATGGATACTTAATATACTTTTTTTGAAATTAAGTGTTTTGAAATAATATGTGTGCTACACTTTTTAAGTTTGTTACATTATCAGTATTTCAAGCAACATCATGTTTTTTCTTATTCTCATTTTATTGATAGAGTTTAAAATCTTTTGTGGTTTATAATCTTATGATCCTCTGAAAACTTCACGTGGATTCCGTCCTTAGTTTTTCTGAGTGCATCGATGACTTAAATAATACGCCGGTCTGAAATTGGAAGGAAAAGAATGAAGACTATATGGTATGTCCTCTCTAGTAATGCTACATGTATATATATATATTTACATTTGTAAATTACGGCATGTAGTTATAGAAATTTTATTTTCAATTGATATTAGAAATCGCAAAGGGACGAGCTATACAAAACCCGCTATACTGAATAGTAAGGCGGGCTTTGAGACTTTAAACATAAAGGCGTGGTACCATAATGAAAAGTTTTTATTAAACATATAATAATTAATTATTACCAGACAGAAAGAGAGAAAAACTTTATTCATAAGCAACTGATGTGCTTCGTAACTTCATTGGGTTGCTAGCGACACAGCATACTTATTCAAATCTTATCAATTGTTTAACCTTAAAATATGTAGGCATAACAAGTTGATTTACTATAATAAATCTTTTTTTTTTTGTATCTATTATGGTAAAAAACATAAATTCTCGTCAGGGTAAAGAATTTGAAAAAATAAATATCAACTCATATTTTGGTTCATTACTTTTAACTACGAATCTTTGTTCGCCGTATGTGGTTATTTTCTCAGACTACTGGTCCGCTATTTTTCAAATTTGGGACCATGGTCTTAGGTTACATCAACTCAGGACTTAGGTTAAACTTAGGTTAAACCAGGAACTCTTCATTACTATCTACTAATCCGTTTCTAAATGGCGGGTAGTGTAGATCCCGGAGGATCACCTAGGTGTGTGACCTGTGGCTGGTACACATCTGGAAAAGCCGTGGGCTGAGTTTTTTTCTTTCTTCTTCAGTTTTCAACTTATCTCTGGAAACGTAAAAACACAATTTTGATGGAAGGAAATAACAAAAACGTTATTCGTCTATTAACAAGCTTTCTTATCAAACATAATAAACTAAAAAGTTAGTATACATTGGATATATTTTTTTAATATTTTCATAAACGTATAGGACCAATACACCCAGACGTTTCCCGTCTAAGCGCTCCTTTTGGATATTAATTACTCGAGTATAATAAAATGGCATAGTTTTGATGGTTAATTTTTAAAAAGTTATTTAATTACTATTATGAACTTACTTTGGGACAATTAGAATATTCTAATGGTTCCAAAAAAAAAATATATAGAAATTATATTATCTTTGAAATATGTCCAATACAAAATGAAATCAATACTTTTGTGCCACTATCAAAATAAATCAGTATTATGTAACTAATATCAAAATTTCGAATTAAAAAAAAGGATTTTTAATCTGGATTATCTCTCTAGGAAGTCTGGTGAGTCAATTCTTTTAAATTTTTTTGAGGTTAACCACTTCCATCATTTGAAATAATATGGGACAGTGGTCCCGAAACGTTGTACAATGTCATGAATAAATAAATAATAATTTATTTCAAATGATGGAAGTGATTAACCTCAACAAATTTTAAAAGGATTTTTAATCTTTCTACCAAAAATATTTAATTTTCAAACTAAGGTATTCGTTTTCTAAATTGATTTTTTCGCTTATTTTTTCATTGTGTAGCTAATAATAAAGATTTTTTTTTGTTATAAACGGTATTCGTTGACAAACTTGTTTTTCTGAACACCGTATGTTATTTTTAAAAAAAATATTATTAGGATAAGTGGTTAATCATAAGAAAGTGGCGACTACCAGAAAAGAACATTTAGTATTCAAGGAACTTTGGTTGAGATCCATATTACCAGACATGAAATCTATAATGTTCTACATATTTCAAATATTTAAATTAAGTATATTAAATTAACCATACATATCACTTAACTATATCAGTATGACAAATTTATTAGCGGATATTTATTATCCTGGCGATGTTTGATAGATCAAATCTGTGCCAATGACCGGTTGATAGGAAAAAAATCTGCTTGGAAAGTTGTCCCATGATTTATAACTGAAACGAGATTTTTACAGTCGTTTATTCTATTCTGTCTTGGAATTGGAATGTATTACTGTCGCTTTCTGAAGGGATATTAATCTTTGAGATATACTTGTTAATAAATGATGTTCTTTTTTTATTTCCTTTCCCTGAATACTTCATACCGTATCCATGGCCCCTCTGTTATTTTCCGGTGACGATACGAAGGGCTCTCGGAACAGACAGAGGGACGTTTGGGGGGTAATGCACCCCTTGATGTATGGTCGGAGGGGCCAGGATTGTCGGAAGCCGACCATTAGTCATCCGAGTTTGGAATTTCAGCTAATTGTCTGGCTAAAGTGGCGCCCTAACCTTACTCCATTACTTGACGGATTTACGTCAAGTAGTGCTGCAGTTCTTGGCAACTGCATCTGACAAGAAACTTCTTCCTTACTTCAGTAATTTTAGTTTTTTTTTTTTTTAAATAATAATTAAAAGCCATATAAATAATAAATAATCCCCCCACGCCATCCCATTCCATGCCTTTATATTGTAGCTCATTTGCTCACTGTAGTTATTTTACAGGTCCAAATAAAAAAGTTATAAAGATAACATTTTTTTTTAAATAATGATTTTCGGATTCATTCTATACAATAAAATGAATATTATTTTTATTATCATATTAAGAAACAGATAATCTTTTTCGCATAAGAAACTGTCGTGACAACTCCTCTTTTTGTTTAGAGATTTCACAGAAATCTCATACCTCTTAAATGTTCTATAGTTCTTAAAAATTTGGTTCAGTGTTATGTGTTCTGGGCTAGGTTTGTCTCTTACGTACTACAGTTCTAGAAACCACTCACCACTATTTTCATCCTCTTGACTAATTTTCATTGTCCCCTTAAGAAAACAGATTCAAGCTTATTGTATAGATCATAAAAATTGAATATTCACTTTTACTTTAATGTACAAATCGTAATGAATGAATTCTAAAAATAGTGTTGTTACGGACCCATTAAAGTTATTTATTTACTATATAACAAATTGACCATCATCACAGCTGTGAAAAATCCTTTCCCTTCATTTAAGCAAACTGTAGACGAGTTTTCTCCTTTCTTCGATTCACTATTTTTGTCTCTTTTGTTCTGCTAAGAAGCTGTCATTGAACGTAAATGTTTGTTGAATAATAAAATTGGATCGATACTATCCTAAGCTTGTTACGGTAGCGGTTATCGATTCACCGCCATTGTAGTTATGTTGTCATTTTGCTTATAAAAATTGAAGTATGTACTTACGATTATGAAACGAAGTCCATCATAAAACAAACTTTCTATCATAATGGTCAGGATGTTCTGACTTTGTTTTGTCACGTAAAACGCAGGAGATAAATAATAATTAGCATGAATAACCTCCGAAAGTAAAAAATCTTAAATTATTTTCTCTAATTAATTTAGATACCTAAGTTACTTTGATATTTCTATTTTACTTTTTCTTTTGTTTTATTTTGACCATTATAGCGCAACAAAGAGTTTCAAGCTCAAATCTACTTGCATGATGTTAAAATTTGTTTTCATGATTTTCGTTATCGGTGAAGTAGATTCCTTTTTTTTATGACTGTGTAAACAAATTTACTATATTTTAAAGTGAATGATTTTAAAGTGCTACCAATGTGTAGTTTCTCTAAATGCCTATACTATACCATTATGATCTTACTTCAAATTTACTAGATTTATTTTTATGTACAGTTGTAAATGTCAATAAATAAATTTTTAAAAAATATATATATGATACGGAATCTGTAACCAGATATTATTTTCATGTATAAAGATGTCTGATCCCTATGTCCACATTTAATATTTCTGGGCATGTTAGCTTATAAATAAGTTGAATAAAAATTTTTGTTATTATTGATTCCAAGATACAATTGGTGCACTTTGTCAATAAAATTATTCTTGCATTACTTTTTATTTGTATAAAATACAATTACAGATAATTAAACTATATAAAAATCGATCACTGCACTAACTGCATAGAAATATGAAAAAGTAAACGTTTACTATTATGTTTGATGGTAAACCATGGGTTAAAACCCATGATTGCAATAAATAAGGAAAAAGTGTGAATTTCCCGCAAAAAAAAATTGGAAACTACTATTAGATAATTTCTGTAAACAAAAAGGATAATTGAAGGACAATGTTCTGGACATTTTCTCCCCTATTTATGTCCAATCAGATGTATCGCGTGGGTTGAAACGTGAAGTCGTTATGAATGAATCCATTAATTAATATATGAATTAACAAAAGTTAATTCGCACACAATCAAGCTAGGATTTAACGGATCAGTCTAAAGACAGGTAGGACTAGGTTGAGGCTGACATGACGGGTTTTGATGGTATTAAGTGGACGGACGTATTTGAGCAAAGACTGCTGGTTAACAGGCTTAAACCCTTATACTCCGCTAAGCTTTTTTAATTAATTTATTTCTTGTTTTTTTATTCTATTCTTTTATATTTATTTTACCCTCTCTGATGAAATTTTTTTTTCTCTTTAGATCGGAAAAATATTATCATTTGTAAGAATATTTCCCAATCTTTCCTGTCGATTTCTTTTCCTATGTGGAAGAGTGTACCCTATCATATTTATTTACCTTCTTTTCTAAACTTTATTGAAAACGATAATGCACGGAGTCGAGAGTCTTCCAATCTGCTTCCGGTCAAATAGCTTCCAAGCATGCTCGATTAAGTTGAAGTTCCCCTTTGAAGGGGTCATTCCATAATCTTCAACGCTCCTCACTTCATCTAAGTTCCGACTTGTGCTGACGTTCAACTTTCTGTGAGTTTCAGAGCGGTTTTATTTTATAAAGGTTATTCTGCTTAAATTTGACGTTATTTTGGTAGAACAGAGTTCTATTTTTACTTCTCCTAAATCTGGTTTGGATTTAGATCGATTAAGTATCTTTTTATTACGTTTTAATATACATTCACCATAAATATATATATATATATATAAGTTACGGACTGTCAGCTGACATGTCCATATCAGCTGATCGAGAACAGCTGACCGATTGTATATATATAGACGGACAGGCTCCGCAAATAGATTAGTATTTTACAGCAGTTCAAGCGAGTTAGATCTT
>NW_027104982.1:4897-5191 GCF_000696795.3 Halyomorpha halys | reverse complement strand
GAAGCTAAACAGAAAGTAAGGGATATTAAGATTGAAGATGACGAGACGATGGTAAGTTATGACGTTGTCTCATTGTTTACAAATATTCCACTCAAATTGGTATATAAAATCATAAATGAAAAATGGGAAGATATAAAACCAAATACAAATATAAGAAATAAAAAATTATTCCTAGAAGGAATTAAATTATGCTGTGAAAATGGCATTTTCAAATACAAAGGTGAAACATACCGACAGCTTTTTGGAGTTCCTATGGGGGGATGCTTATCAATATCATTTGCAGGTCTGGTCATG
>NW_027104982.1:0-3685 GCF_000696795.3 Halyomorpha halys | reverse complement strand
GATGGCCGAATTGGCCGAAACGTTGGACGTGTGAATGAAATAAATGTTTTGAGACTATAATTTTGGATAGTGTTTTTGAATTATTTAGTAAATTATAAATTATAATTTTAATACACTATAATTAATATAAAAATACAAGTAAGATGTCGAATTTCATAACTTATATTTTTTTATTTTTATAATTTTTAATTCACATAATCTTTTTACTGTATTTTATACTAGAATTTGATTCTCAAATAATATAGAAATAGGTGGTTGGGGCTACAGTTAAGAAGAACATATAGTTTTCAACTATTCTACTCAATCTTAATATATCATATTAAATTTATTCGAAACATTTATAAGTGAATAATTTATCTATACACTATCTACCTATACCATCTCTAGGGTCTGTGATTTTAGCAAAAATATTTTAAAATAACGTAGAAGTTTAAACAATGTTTATTTGCTAAGCGCGAATCCACTAAAAATATTTGATGTAAGTTATCATTGCAAGAATTAGGTTAATGGGCTAGGAAGTTTAAAATGTAATATTGATGAACTACAATCACCATAATGCCCTTCAACAGTAGTAGAAAATGTTTTTCCTTCAAGTCTGCAGACTCCTTTTACCCTAACAAGTTTCCAATCACATCAACTGGAACCAATCCCCCATTTCCAAGGCTATTAATTAAAAATAAAGGTGATTTGGAGAGAAAAACTCCCCTCCTAATCCCCTTAACGATCATTGGACATTTTAATGGGTTACCTGAAGGCTGTTATGCTGGCTTGGCTCGATCAAAGTGGACAATTATCTTGACGAGATATTGATGTAGAGATTTTCTGAAATAGGCAGAACTAATTTTGAATATATTCTCGAGGGATGGAGATAACGGTTAGGGGTAGACTTCAGTCGGGGTTATGAAATTCCTGGTGTGCACCATCAATAGATTTTTGTTGGATCGAAGAGCAGCCGGAGATATCGTGGTAACCACAGGCCAGGCGTCGGCAGATTGGATAGCTAAATGAAATGGACTCTAATTACCCTAAAAGATGTGTTAAATCATCTGCGTAAAGTAAAATCATTACGATTTTATTTTATTTTAATGAATTATTATTTTTATCAATGAGTTACAACATAAGGAAAATATCTGGTGAGTCTACTTTTACGGTTTTCCAATCCTGTTGGGAGCAAACGTGAAATACGAAAGTTGTTTGAAGCACCTTCGCTAAATATTTGTTCATTTACTTATTGCCAATTTAATTATCCGGAATCAAAAAACTAATTATACAACTCAAGAAAAATATGTATATGGGGTTATTAAAATAATAGCGGTATTTCGTGACGCTCGATGAAACAGAATTGGTAGCAGGCAACGCTGGTCAATTCTAGCAGGAAAATTAATATTGTGATAGGAGAATAGGAACCGGGTCTCTTACTCTCCAATTACAATAGAAAACAAAATCTGCTAGAATCGATTTGAGAAATGGTTGTTCTATTCTAATTATTATTCTTAATATTTTCAGATAAGAGGAAATGGGTGATCATTATTTATACAAGTTTTTATACCTTATTTCCGGAAGTTTCACTTCTGTCGGCCAGTGTTTTTTTGTTTGTTTTGTCCGTATTTTAATCACAAATTTTTTTCAAAACAAACGTTTTAAATAAATAAATCAAAAATTGTTACAAAGCTAGAAATGGACAGATTTATTTTTTTTAAACAAAGATGATCTTGGTATTTCATTGCATAATTTAAGCAGTGAAAATTAAAATCTTACTATAATAATTTTGTAGTAAATTGTAGGATTAGTTAGTTAAATACGCCAAATGAGTAGGAACGGATGAACAATATATTTTTATTAGTCCTGTTTGAGAATTCTAAGAGTGTCTCGATCCAGTTGTGGATTTGTTTAACACAGATAAATGTGTTGAACGCATATATATTGAGTAATCAATTTAAATTATAAAGTAGTTTTCAGTTCTGCTAAAACTGTTTAATAAGTATGATTTAAAACTCGCTTGTGAATTGCTTTAATTTTATCTATTTTTCTAATGCCTTACATTTTCTTCAAACTTTATATTTATAATTAATAGCATTACGAATTTTCTTCACATTTAATTCTACTAATGGTAAGTGAATATTTAATAGTTATTAGAGTGGTTATAAAATAATAAAGACATTCGATAACAATATATAAAAATAGCTCTTAAAATTAAACATACAAATTAAACCAATATGAAAAAATACTTTATAAAAATAAATAAAATAAGTAAAAATCAATAAATATAGTTATAAGGTGTAGATAGTTGACCGTAGATTACTGATTGGAGAGGTTTGTAGGGGGATGCGGTCAGCAAAGAACAACATAAATAAACAAAAAAATATTTAATAAATATTTATGTTACTAAATATAGTAATAGTGTTCACACATCATATCGTATCACTTGTATTTTTTCCTATAAGCTATTTCATTTTGGCAAAACTATTTTATGAAACTTCGTTTTTTGAATATTCATCACATTCAGTTCAATTATTATGAAGTGAATGATCATGAACAAATATATCTAATAAATATAGGAACTGTCGGTTTAAAAAAAAATTACTGTTGAGTATAAAAATGTGTCTAAAATAAAATTTAAAAAAATGTGAATTAACTTTTTAAATAATATGTAATTCCTTTGAAGATGCTTTTTAATATTTTAATAATTTACGTGAAATAATGTAATTAAATTTGTGAAATCATGTAAAAATTTATTTCTCATAAAATTTTCAATAAGTATCATTATTTTATTATATATACTCCTAGAAATTGCAGTCGTATTCAGTTCAACTATTATGAAGTAAGTCATTGTGACCAAATTTAAACTACAATAAAAAATCTGTACAATATTAAATATGTAATTAAAAGTATAAGTTTTAGATCTGTTTATCGAAAAATGTGCAACTTTGAACAGATTATAATAAAAAAAAAATACTCTTTAGTCTGCATAACACTAACCTTACAGAAATTAATTTTTTTGTTATAATTGAAATTTATTAAAACTCCTTTACCCTCTCTTCTAAAGATATTAATGTAATTCTTATTTATTGACCCCGAGCTTGGAACTCCATTAGGCCATTCTTTGAGGGGAACTTTATACAAGGAAGAGTTGAAAAAGTTGATGGCCATCAATCATAAGAAAAAGCTGACTACTAAAACTGATATATTTCGGGGACGCTTGGCTGTTACTTCCATTAAAGTGGGAATATAAAGTGACCGCTGACCTACCATATCGAAAGTTATATCACAATCTAAAATATGTTCACCATTGTTATAACATTGCCTTCTAGTTGAAATTTAAATCTATTTATGTCGTCGAACGTATTTTGTTTAACAGGAAGATAATATAGTTTACTTCCCTACGCAGTAGATGGGTTTTCATTAATTTCTTAATTTTCAAAAAAATAATTTAAAAAACTTATAACCAAGGAAATTCAGAATTACGCCATATATGTAAAAATAATCTTTGAAGAATAACCTTAATATTTCCCAAGTATTAGGACAGTATTTTAATTCCAAAATATAATTTTCATCCGACCTAAAAAGATTTTGATTGTTGGGGCTACCGTTTTTTTGTCGGTAGCCCCAACCGAAATTATATTGCATCCATGAAACACCTATTTTGTTACCGGGGCTATTGTTTTTTGTTTTACGGTTTATTTTG
>NW_027104981.1:0-4095 GCF_000696795.3 Halyomorpha halys | reverse complement strand
CCCGCTTTAGTATATAGATAAAATCATTGATTTTTCACATCATTTGCGCGCAATTGTGCCTATATTATGCTACTGCTTTCCAGTTTACTACATGCAGCTCTTTCCGATCTTTGTCGATTTTGTTTATATCCATCTGATTTTTGGCCTTCCACAAGGTCTCTTGCCCACTATAAAGTATTCATTGTTATGAAGAGACGTCCTGATCGATTACTTCGAGTCACATATCCCTCTTCGCCTTCTTAACTTCTTTGCCTTCATATCATGACATGTTGACTGACCAATCTCTGCAAGCAGTTCACTATTTTTATTTAGCAGGGATATAAGCTCAAAATAAGTTTGTGAAAATAGCTAAACAAATGTGGTAAAAATAACAAAGAACTATGGAATGAATTTATTCCAATTTTTTTGCGAAATCAATGATTATTTTTTACTACATAAGATCATTTCTTTAAATATAAAATATATTATAATTAACTATAACTGAAATTTTTTAAGTAATTGTGGCAGACTTTGATTTTTATTCATTTTCTTTTTTCTCCAACTCCTTTTTCTTACAGGAGTACTTTTAAGTTTGTAAGATTAATCACTACTTTTTCTGTGTGCAATCGTTGTGGACTATTGTTTTGACTGAAAAAATTACATTCTTATTTTGAAAAAGTTTCTACCAAATTTTATTTAGTTTAGCGTTAGTAATAATTGTCTAAGGGATTAATCATAGTAGTAGAACGAATCAAATCAATTACCACTCTCCGGTAATAACGGCACTCGATGTAAGTAAATGCTTTCAAATTGAGATGAGGAAGCTCGTTTAATGGATACGGAGGGGGTCAAATGGGGAACTACCTTCTCTTAAGTCTTGTCCTCTTTGACGTATACTCGTTTTAATCTGGTAAGAAATACCACTGTACTCGAAATAACTAAATGTTTTGTAACTAATACAAGGAAGTCCGCCAAAGGAGGATAAGGAGGCGGATCGGGTGGGTGTTCTAAATATGTTATTCAAAACAGTGCATTAGGAAAACAGAATTGGTGCTATAGCATAGTGTTCATAGATGTTAAAAAGTGGTGAATCTTGGGTTCTTGAATCCCATCATTAGTTAATAGTGAAGGTTAAGCCAAGTTTATTTTTTTAAAAAATGAATAACTTTCTAATAAAGATGAATAAGGGACACGATACACTTCTTTTTATTTTCAAACTTACCCCATTCCTTTTACTTTTACATTTAAGCTCACAAGCTTTGTGTAACTACAGACATGTTCCAATCCTGGTTTGATAGAGTACTTTGCGAAGACAAGCAGTAGCCGACCCACAAGGGACCTTGACTGTGCCCCGAGATGACAGATAAGAGAGGACAGGAGCACCCACACCCCGGGGCAACTCGTGCCCGTGGGCAGATGTGTGGGCCCCGCTACCTGTACCCCCTATTTGTGTCAGGGCTGAGCCCCTATCTCCTTCGTAGCTATCTACCATTAGCTTGATCCAAGACTTTTAATAGGGATAAAATTAGAACGAATTTACAATGATTCTTGAATGGAATGATATTTTATCGCAATTAATGGAAATGAAAAATAAAATCGGGTACCCCGGTTATTACTGTTTCTTTTAGAACATTTGCAATTCCTAAATTCTCCAACATTGGACAATTAATTTGAAGTTTAGGAGTTTATATTGGCGCCACTAATCTTGTAAAATGTTCTTATAGTAAAAACAACTTAAATAATAATAAAAAAAATGACACTCCTGCCTTAAAAAATCGGGTACAGGTTTAATATCATCGCAAACATGTGTAATATCAAACTGCTGCACAGGCCTGTATTGAATAATTGAATCTGTACCACTACAGCCCATGGAGGGTCAGGAGTGAAGTACTTTGTAAGGAAGTACAAGTACTCGATACAGGCAACAAATAATTATTATCTGTCACAGTCGGATTCTAAACCGAGTACTAGGAGTTGGTAGTCCATTGCCTTACCAATGAGCTACCCACTCCCCAATCAGTTTATAAATACT
This sequence comes from Halyomorpha halys, assembly GCF_000696795.3. Taxonomy (NCBI): domain Eukaryota; kingdom Metazoa; phylum Arthropoda; class Insecta; order Hemiptera; family Pentatomidae; genus Halyomorpha; species Halyomorpha halys. The sequence goes on along the minus strand of NW_027104981.1, from coordinate 2,084 downwards.
AAAATACCTTTTAAATAAAATTTGTAAAACATGTCCGTTTTAATATAATAATTATAGTTATAATAATTATTAGTATTAATGAGCAGATGAGGTATATAATGGCAACTCAGGCATAATTGAGATCAGTAATCTCTAACCCGTACTGGTTTAAATTTTGGTACTGATTTATGCCATTTTTTTTGTGTTTTCTACCTGAATCCTGACCGGGCACTTAAAAATTGTAATTCTTAAATTGGATGCTGATGAAAGATACCAACCATCGATGCAAACTTCTCATAAAGTTCCTTTGTAGCCACTTCCTCTTAAACTACTAATGAGTATGTTAGCTATTAGCAGTCTTTTATCTGGCTTTTGGTATGTCCTGAAGTTTATAATCGAAGGAATGATAAAGAGTTGGTTTTGAAATATTAATTCAACTAATCTTTGTTTACTGCCCTTTTTTAAAAAATCTCAAATCGTCTTCAATAACATAACAGGAACTATTGAGCAAATGCATTGGCCTGATGACTAATACTCAAGTTTAAGGTGACACGTGTTAGAAATAGTACATGATTTCTCTTGGGCATTCTCAATTTAAGGGACGTTGGTCACAGAACGTTAACCAATGACCGAGGAGATGTGGATCATAAATGTCATTGGGGGGAGATAAATGAAGACCCGAAGAGCAGGGCTGGCCTATTTAGCTACCACTAGGCAGCCATTGGTATTTTAGATTCAGCGCACATCCTTCCAAGGCTCACATTATACTTTCAAAGCTTTATGATTCACTAGAAAATCAGGTCTACATATAGGCTCTTTTAAACTTCTCCTTAAACTTCTCCTCCAGTCGGATTTTTACGAGTCCTTTTGACCACTTGTTTTTTTTACTGTCCTTCGCATTTTTATTAGGCGTCTGGGGATCTATAATAATTCGCCTGACACAACTTAGAGATAGTAATTGTGATCTAAATTATTACTTTTGAAATGAATACCTTCAAGTATTTAGTACAGATACCTCGACTAATTAATCATCAAATCGATCTATTAACATTCTTTATCATTATCAATCTATTAATTCTTAGAGAGGCCCATAATAGAACCTACTGATTTCTAAAATAACAGACAATAGTTGAATTTGGACAGCCATTTTTTAATAATTAGAAGTTTATAAGTTTTAATTGGTATCAATAATCAAATATGATATCCATAAAGTGTTTAACAACAATTTCTAAATGATAAATATAAACAATTAATACATCGGGTTATTTAATTACTTCTTAAATTACCTATCTACCTTTACTGTGTGTAACATAGGTTGCCTATTGTTTCTTATACCGCAAAAAAGCGTTTAAACATTTCATGAAACTGGATTTTCAAAATTATAATATGACTAATTAATATCATGAAGTTATTTTAAATGGTAAAGATATTATAGATTGGTAGGAAACCAATCAAACTGACTTTAAAATTTAAACAATTAAATCCAAAAATCCAAACATTGACAATTAATTAGCATGTTTTTAGTGATAGAAATCTAATGTTTTCAGTCATGAAAACTTATTTAATCATATTCAATCTTGCTATTTATAACTATCTATTTATTTAGTTTATTAAAAATTAAGTCTCTTAGTTTCAATTATATTAAGTACCATTTATTGCATTGACTTCTTATTTGTGAAGGTAAACCAACCGGGGTTAAGTGGTAATTTGGGATAAGTGAAATATTGTGTTATACATACGAGCAGTTAAGACAAAAATGCCTACCTACCTGGCGAATCAAACGGTGTCAAAATTGCTGCTTGTCAAAGTCTTATGTTTTTTACTTGGTACAATTTTTATAATAACAAACGGTTTTTCTTTTTGAAAAAACTTTCGCTTTTCTTATAGTGAAAATTTCTATAAATTATTAAAGCCTTGAAATGTTTAAATAAACACTATTTAAAAAAAATAAAATAATAAATTAGTTTTTCTCATAAATATTAAAAAACTTTTCTCGCTTTGTTAGTTCCAGTAAGTAATATATTATCATTGTATAATAGAAAAAATATATAACAATTGAATTTAAAGTGAATTTCGCCTTTACAATTTATAAACCACAGGTGTCT
>NW_027104980.1:3316-3669 GCF_000696795.3 Halyomorpha halys | reverse complement strand
ATTGAGTCAATTCCGTTTAAAAAATAAGTAAACGTTCTTTAAGAGGTAAATATTTTTTGTCATAATAAAATCTGATTTTTTTTTTAGAGGCAGGGCGAATTTTCCAAAACATATTTACTCTCGATTTACAAATTGTATGGCACATATTTCATTAAGCAAAATCAAGAGCGGTGAACGCATCCCACACCACAGCTTTCACTTACCAACCTACTTACATCTTTTTGATTGAGTTGGTGGTGATGGCTTGTTGAAGTAATAATAAATTTTGACAATGTTTATTTTTATTTACCTTCTTTAAAATTACTTTCTTTAAAATTCTTATTTTCTCCAAGTGTGAATAAGTAATGTAGACT
>NW_027104980.1:0-1611 GCF_000696795.3 Halyomorpha halys | reverse complement strand
ACTTACCAACCTACTTACATCTTTTTGAGTGAATTGGTGGTGATGTCTTGTTTAAGTAATCATAAATTTTGACAATGTTTATTTTTATTTACCTTCTTTAAAATTACTTTCTTTAAAATTCTTATTTTCTCCAAGTGTGAATAAGTAATGTAGACTTTGTCCTTGCCAATAATACAACAGTTAAATGTAATGCAATCGGGAATGAAGAGCCGGTCTCTTTTTTTTCATTTTTTATCGTTAGGTTATACATAAAATCCTTTGATATTTTGTATTTATACATTGATTAGTAAATCCAGCAATGAGTCTTTTTTTAAAATAAACTAAATTAAAGGTAGTTGAGAAAGATTATTTTATAAAAAATTGGACATTTAAACCATATCAGACATTTTCAATGTGGTAAGGACATCATATTAAAAACCATTTAATTGTACATTGACATGCAGAGTGCAATCAAAGATTCGTGCTCGAAAAAATCTAAAAATCTAAAATAGATTTTATAAAATGGTATTTTCAGTCGGCCCGTTTTTGTTTAAATAGAGAATTTTAGTTTCGTGCGTCTTTTCGTTTTGGGCTAATCACAACACCGCCCCCCCCTTCCTAACTGGCAGTAGTATTGTAGTGCGCTAGGGTTGCGCATGCCACTGCTGACAATAATCTTCAAGTTTTATTTACAATTATCGGGTAAAATTTTGCACACCATGCAGTCCAACACCCCCATACCCTCACTCATCGTCGGCTTCGCGGACGATCTGGCAATCATTGTTCGTGGGAAACTCTTGGAAGAGATGTGTTAGAATGCGAACATCCCAGTCGTAACAATTCATCAATAATTTTAAGCAGTAGGCCTCAAGCTACTAGACCATAAAACTGAGGTTGTTTTGATAACAATAAGCAAGGGAGATTATCAGTCCCACGGTCGGGGAGTTAAGTATCTTATCCTAGTAGTACAAGAGCCGGGAAGAAAAAAAGGCAGTTATCTCACACCAATTTTTGATTACTTTAATGAAAACTAGGTTTCATAAGGTATAAAGTATAGTCAAAATTGATGAGTCTGCCAAGTATAGGTAGGGGAATAAAAAATGGCGGCGGTTTCAAACCTTAAAAAAAAAAAATAATTTTTCATTCGGAGCTCTATATCTTAAAAACTACCAACAACACTAGAAAATCTAAGAAAAGATTATTTAAATAGGAGTAAATTTGCTGAAATAGAGCTATCTACGTCCAATAGTTCTCGAGATACAGCTTTTTAAAAAGCAAAAATCTTCTGAAAGGTTAGTAGTTAGCTAATTTATTTTGAGAAATCTATATCTCAGGAACTATGACGTACAGATGTCTATTAGCACTCACATTAGAGCTCGTTTAATGAACTATAAGTAAGTTTATGATTTTTACCTTCGTAAGAATAGCACTTTTCACAATATTTGCTAAAATAAATTGATTTATAGTTGTTCGGACAATAAGTTTGATTTATGAAAAAACTCATTTCAGAAACCATTGGAAGTACAGATGTCTACCAGTTCTTTAAGAGGTAAATATTTTTTGTCATAATAAAATCTGATTTTTTTTTTAGAGGCAGGGGGAATTTTCCAAAACATATTTACTCTCGATTTC
>NW_027104979.1:3293-4052 GCF_000696795.3 Halyomorpha halys | reverse complement strand
ATTGTCACTGAGATCCTTTTGAGCTTCTTTTTACAAATCAATTTTATTGAGTGTATAGGGTGAAACAGTAAAAAGTTACGCTTTTATTACCAAAGTGTAAGACAATTGAGGATTCTAAAAATATTCCAGGTCGTGAGCAATAAAATACAATAAACAATAGAGAACCAAAAAACTATCAATAAGCTAACGGGAGGTTTTCAATAGATTTTCCACTTCTCAAATAATAAAGTTTGCAATTAATAAAAAACATAAATGAGTTTAAAATAAATATCTAAAAAAAATTGAAGATTGTTCGTTTTAATACTAAACCTCATAGTCAGAGAGCCCTTAAAACTAGCTATTATATCGAAATGTATAACTACTGTAACATCGGAACCTGTAGTAAAATTTGATTAAATTAAATTTGGAGTGATTAAGAAACTCAAAAACTTTAACAGTCTCCTTGTTATCCTGCAAAATAGAATGGAGATATGCTTGTAAATCGTATAAAGATTTGAAGGATTCGTATGCTCGGCATTCAGTTAAAATTCGTATAACTGTAAGTCAGGCATACAGATGGAAAATCGCGGGCCCTAAGATAACCGTGGGTTATGGGCGTATGACCTATTCGCAGTCGCGTCAAAATCATCTCCTCTCTGCACACATTTCTAGTGGACGATACCCTAGAGGAGACATCATTTCTGATTTCCCTTAATTTATTATCCGTAAGATTTGCCCACATTTGCTCCCATTTCACTTTAATTTTCTGTGCCTTATTAA
>NW_027104979.1:0-803 GCF_000696795.3 Halyomorpha halys | reverse complement strand
CCATGACATCCAATTTAAAAATGTTCTAATGTATTTTTTGCGTACATCATAACTCAACAATTAAGTAAAAAATAAAAGGGCTAGCTGAAAACTGCTTTTTATTTTAATTATATATTTTCGTTTTGTCTGTAGTGCGCAGTAAGTTAAGAAGTAAAGCGAAACCTTTCCTTTGTTTTCTTCAACAATCTATTCACTTAGAATTTTTTTTTTTTTTTAATATTCAAGAGAAGACCTCACAATGGGTTTTGTGAAGAAAAAAAAATGAGGTCCCAATGATCTTGCTGAACTAATCGCGTGTTTAGCGAACGGAATTAATTTTCTTATGTGCTGCTCAACTAATATTATTAGCGAATTAAAATAGTTATTCTTCGTTCAACTACGAAATTAACACAAAATACCTTCTCTATACAAAAAGAAGTATGATAAACAATAAGTAATGTAAAAGTATATAATATAATTAAGTCAGCTGAAAACTCAGGGTGCTAAAGTCGCTTATAATAGCTCTAATTTTGTAAAACATATCTTATAATACAGCACATTATAAAATTCAAAGAACGCCCACTACAATAAAAATAAAACTCAAAAACTCCTTAAAATGTAGGCCACTACAAAAGAAGGAAACATTGCAGAACCAGAATATTTATTGGTATATATATTCATGCAAAAATCATAAATTATATTCAGAAATAGGCGTTATTGGGGGAAAAAAACCCGGTGGAGTTCCAAATTAATACTGATTTATTTTATTATTTCTACTGTTTATAGAGTTCAGTTATCATTCCGTTCTAAAACAGCTTTCCCAT
>NW_027104978.1:2957-3321 GCF_000696795.3 Halyomorpha halys | reverse complement strand
AAAAAATATATATAAATTAAGTGGTAGTAAAATAATAAATAATAAAAACAAAAAAATAGAAATTAAAATAACATCTAAATTTATTTATTGTATTTATTATTTTTACAATTGTAAATCACATTAAATAAATAAATAAAAAAACAAATAAATAACATCTTAAACACAATCATTTCTTTTTACATTCAACCGAAGGGGGATAACGAACTGAGCTTGTCCTCCCTATTGTGAAGGAAAATGCAGAACTCCAGAAGATCCCAGCGCTTCCCGCTCAACGCTTCAGTCTATGTTTCAAAGAAATTTAAATAAAACCACGCAGAAAGAAACTTAAATCTATTGTTTTTAATTTTGAAGTAGAATGTAGCAG
>NW_027104978.1:0-1242 GCF_000696795.3 Halyomorpha halys | reverse complement strand
AACATTTAGGTCTTTATGGATGGTTTTATTAGTAACAAAATAAGGAGCATTGAGGATTTTACGAAGGATTTTGGATTGTAAAGATTGGATACACCTTCTAATTTAAATTAATGTTTGAAGTACCGCCAATGGGTGGTTCTTTCCCAAGATTTTCAAGTGTATATGAAACATACTACATATTTACCTACTGTATTATTTTGTACAGTTGTAAATTACATTAAATAAATAATTTAAAAAAAAAAATATTTTGGTTCTTAAATTCTTACAGAAACTTCAATAAAAGTCCGAGAAGGCCTCTAACCTCCGGATTTTAAAAATAGAACCATTTAGAATGGATATTTCAGAAATAACAAATAAACATTACATGTAACCTTAAAATACCAAAGGTATGAAAAGGTAATATCCAACACGATTTATTTCCTTTTTCACAGTAAAGCACTCACTAATTCACTGTTTCTTTCTGTTTTAGAGGGATCGGAAAAAAACAACAAAAAATCAAAGTAATTAAAAAAATGTCAGAGAATTTTTATTTATATTTAATTTAAATAAAATGAGAGGTTTCAGAACTCTGGTAGGTTCAGATTGAGTTTTATAGATTTCAACACAGACATCAACATCCATTTTTTTTTCTGATCTCTCTATAACAGAAGAACATTAAATTAATAAGGTACATTACGTATGGTTACCTAATTCAGATTGGATATTACCTTTTTCTAACATTGGTACTTGAAGGTATGTGGAGAAGTTCTAATCTGGTGTTCTCCTCGCTATGAATATCCAAATAAGTAGGATCCTGTGTTTTAAAGCCCAAAAGAAATGAACCGTTTTTGAGATAAGGCACGAATTAGGTACGAGTCGATTCTCATTCTAAGGCAACAGCACCATGGTTGCCATGGAATGCGGAGTTTTCTCTCCTTCAAACTTTTTAGTAGAATTCTAACAGAATGGACTTACCAAACCTCAACTAAGTATCTCACTGTATACCTTAAAGTACCAATCGTAGAAAAAGATTGTATCCGATTTGATTGATGTAACATATATTTAATGCAACTTACTAATTTCATGTTTTGTTTTTCTGTTTTAGAGGAATAGGAAAAAAAAAAAAAATGAATGTTTTGAGACGTCGAGCTAGAGATTCTGAAAATGATTGCATCAATTTTTTTTAGTCTGTCCTACGTTTATATAAAACTATTTTGAGCCATAAACTTAACCAATTCATAGATTTTAATACTTGAATTAAAA
>NW_027104977.1:0-1330 GCF_000696795.3 Halyomorpha halys | reverse complement strand
TTCAGGCGCCTCGGAGGATTGCCAGGAATGGAAGAGGAAGCAAGGTTAGAAACTAGTGGGTTTGGGTGGTTAGGGAGTTTATAATGGAAGGAATGACATCTGGTTCGGGCTAGATCAGGTATCAATAGGTTACATAAGGAACATTTAGGTCTTTATGGATGGTTTTATTAGTAACAAAATTAGGAGCATCGAGGATTTTGGATTGTAAGGATTGGATACGAGAGGTTTATTGATATTTAAAACTGTATTCACACAAAAATACCATTATATTTTATATAAGGTAGAACTCGAATAATATTTCTACATTAGAAGGTCTCGAGACAACCTTTTTTTTCAAGCGCCTTGGAGGTTTGTCAAGAATGGAAGTGGAAGCAAGGTTAGAAACTAGTAGGTTTCAGAGATTATAATGCAAGAATTGATATCTGGTTTGGGTTACAAAAGCTAAATAAGGTTAAAAAGCTAAGTCAAATTTTAATATGCTTCGCTTTCTAAATTTATGAAAATGTATTCAGCAAAATAGTTTACTTCGGATTTTAAAAAATATTTTTGCAGTAATAATTCGCTTAAGAATACTTTTTTAGGGATGAATGCTAGGTAAGAGATATAAAAGCTAGAAAAATAAAATATTTGGTAATAGGTAATCCCGCAAACTCAACATCTCTTTGAAATTAAACTAATTCTTGTTTCAACACCAGAGGAAATATTTATTTTTAAAAAACTCGTATTGCCCAACTGCATTGGGATGTTAACTATATAGCATACTAACTTAAATATATTTAAACTTTTTTTTTAAAATCTTACGAAATATATTCATAATCAATTAAACAATATATAGTGATAGTCTATGACTTTTTTTTTGTTTCATTGCTTTGGTTCTTTTATTTTTTTCTTTTCTTCTTTCTAAACATTTTTTTTTTTATTAATCCCTTTTTTCTTTTTTTTCATATTTTCTATTCTAACCCTATGTATATCTTTCCTGATTTATCTTTAAAACTACCAACAACACTAGAAAACCTTAGAGGACATCATTTAAAGTAGAGTAAATCTGCTAAAATGTGAGCCTTGATGGAGCTATTTACGTTCAATAGTTCTCTCGAGAAATAGTTTTTTAAAAAGCAACATTTCATTAAAATGTACAGAATGTACTGAAAGATCAGTAGTCAGTGAATTTATTTTGTGAAATCTATATATCAAAAACCATTCGACAAACATCTGTCTATAAGCACTCAAATTAAAGCTAGTTTAATGGAATATAAAGTAGTTTGTAAGTTAAGTATTGGCGAAAGCAAAATGTCAAAAAAGAGAAGAAGGAATAAGATGTAACACGTTT
>NW_027104976.1:174924-188978 GCF_000696795.3 Halyomorpha halys | reverse complement strand
AACTACTACACCTACGAAGATAAACCTGTAAGAGCACTCACTAAATCGTTGTTGCGGCCAATCAATAATGATAAATATAAAGATATATATATACATAATTTTTAAGGAATTAATTGTTGAAATTCAATTGTTTTAGTTCTGTAATGAACTAATAATCATAATATCTCAATATATTCATTAAGATACCTGGGAATTGACCTAGATCGCCCACTTACCTGTAATCACCATATCAACATCAAACTAACTCAAACCTACTCAATGTTAGAAATGCCATATCCTGTCCTAAACAGAAATTCAAAATTAAAACCAGAAACAACTGTTCTTATATTTAGAACAATTCTCAGGTCACTGCTGATGTACGGCTGTGAAGTCTGGGGAGCGGCATCCTTTACGAAAAGGAAAAAATTACAATCTTTTAGAAATAAAGTCCTAAGAATCGCTGTTAATGCTACTTGATTCATAAGAAATGGCCAATTGCATCGGGAATTACAAGTGGAGTCAATAGAAGATTTCATCAAAAAACGGTACATGAAGTTCCACTCTCAGTTGCAGATATTTAAAGGACCAACAACTTGGGAAACCCAACCTCAACCCGAAGACTGAACCCCATGCAAAGGCCGGACATTCTGTTAAAATAAATTAGCTCTGAGAGAAGTTTATCAATCTAAAACTGTACATCTAAACTATTGAAAATAAAAATAATTAATTAATAATGTTCCGACGATTAATAAGTTTATTAATAAAACAACTATTTATAATGATTCAATAAATTGATAATTTCCAGTTAATTAATTAAGAACAGTAAATTAACAATCACAGTTCTATGTTAAAATGTGCCTTGATTTAAGTTCCCATCTAGTAAATAGGAATACGAATCTCTTCGGTGCCTTTTATATTTTTCTAGCCGTTATTCCGTCTTGTGAACACGCAGGATTACATCAATTAGCCAATTTAATGAACATCCTGGGTTTGTGTAAATTAATTCACTTTTGTTATCGAGTAGTATATCTCACTTTATATCCTTTGCTATTAATTCGCGAATAATGTCAGAAATAATTGGAACTACTTTCATTCGTGTTGAGGTTAATGAGGCCGTCTAAGTTCGAACATTTTTTTATGACGCGGAAACGACTAATAAGAAAGAACTTAATAACCTAAATGTTAATGATCAGGGGGGGAGGGAGAGTTAATATATATATTTGCATACCTGCAAGGTGGATAGCCTAAAATCGAATTTATTCAAAATACAGAGTTCGAACCATTAACCGATAACCAAAAAATATAGGTAAGGTAGGTGACTATTTTTTTCCTAATTTTCTGTTGTATTTATTATTGTTTTTATGAATAATGTAAATTCTCTTATTTAGATTTTCTACACATATCAGTGACAATTATGAATTGTAGATTTAGAGAAATATTATGGATTTCGTGATGTTTGCGGTAAAAAAAAACATAAAACGTTAACTATTTAATGTGGGCCAAAGACCAATTTGGACATATGGAATTGAGCTCTGGGGCTCCACCAAACCATCAAATTCTTCCCGCATCCAATCGTTACAATCCAAAATCCTACTTAAAATCCTTGATGCTCCTTATTACGTCACAAATAAACTCATTCACAAAATGAGTGGTTCCTCCTTCCCAAGATTTTCAAGTGTATATGAAACATACAACATATTTACTTATGTTATTTATTATTTGTACAGTTTTAAATCACATTAAATAAATTTTTAAAAAAATGTGGGCCAATGTTTCTTATTTCCCCCCATTCTTTCATTCCCTCTATTCTTATTTCTCCATCTTTTAGTATTTGCGGTATTTTTATATTTCTTGTTATCAATTTTTGTATGTTATTATTTCGTTTTCATTATTTGGTTAACATCCTTTTATAGTTCTTATTTATTTATACTTTCCGCAATAAATCTATTTTAATTATTTGTATCTTTGGATGAAGCCCTCCAACGGGGGGCGAACGCATTGGCTCTCATTAAATAGTAAATCATTTTTTGATTTTTTTTTTCTTGACCGCACACTTTTATATATTATACATAATCAATTCAAAAACTTCCAATAGTTTTTTTTTTTGTTTCTTTGTGGTCAATGGAACAAGTAAATTTGAGTAAAAACGAGTACTCTTCGTTGTAAGCAATGAATAATAATTGAGAATATTCATATATATAACCTTAAGGGTTTTTGCAGATTTATGGTGTTAGAGAGCGTAAAAAAAGTTTATATGTTTTTTTTTTAATATTAATATCTGGTTCATGGACCCATACGACTTTCCTAACAGGTTTTGGTGCTTACACAAATCTTTTCCTATATCTTCCAAATATTGGTCCTATTAATGTTTTTCAAAGTTTAGATTTTAGGGAAATCTAATTACCTTTCAAATGATTGTTCCTTAATATACATTGTTTTTGAGTAATTTCAAAGAACAGAAAATAATTTAACGGGTATCCATGTAAATATGCACATGTTATGTTATAATGATTTAAATATCTGATATAGTTACTCATGACATTACTTTAGTTATAACATGACTTTCCTTATACTATTTATCAAATTGGTAACAAGAATGTTTTGAAAAATTAATATTTTTCGAAGTACATCGAAAAAATTATGAAGTTTATATATAAATACAATTTTATAAGAAACATTGGTTCCTTTGTGCTATAATTTAATCAACTACCAATTGCATTTCTGCAACAGGGAATCGATATCCGGTACGATGCATCATCTATCAGGATGCAGTTATAAAACGACGAACGCTATTGTCCTTCTAAATCGTTGAATCCCGGAAGCATACTTCCTTTTATTCCAGAATCTTGTTGGAAGGCTGCAGTTTTATTGTCATTGCAGTCTTCACCGTCGAAAACTGTTTGGAGTTGCGAGTTGCATCAGTAACCAAATTCACGCAGCACTCAACTGCTTGCTTGCATGTGGCATGGACACTTTTTAAAGAGTTATTCCTCCGCAATTTCACCCGACTTTATTATCAAATAAATTTCTTTATTGGTGAATCCAAGCAACAAAGGTGGTGTAGATGGAAGAATACTGGAACCGTAATCAATCATTTCGATATATCCTGTATCTTGGAAGTTGATCATGGGTGGGTTGAGGCTACTAATTGCCTTTCCATTAGATTCTATATTACAAGCTTTGATGATTCGTCAGAAAGCCAATTCTCGTAAGTAATTTCTCATGTCAAAAATCAATCTTAAAAGCAACGTTTCTGGTTGCGTGAAATAGACGTTTGTTCCGATCATGGCTTCAATTACCTGTTATAAGCTGTCGGATAAGAACCTCAAAGATTTACAACTTTAAACAAATAGAGTTAATTTGGCCCGTTAAATATTAAAATAAAATCCATGTTTGTCCAATGGATTTTCTATATTTGTGTGCTTTCTCCAAATTCTGCTGAAATAAGAGATTTTTCTGAAATATTATGATTGATAAAAATCCTTTCAGTTGCTTTTATTATTTTTAATTTAATTTTTTATAATAATTATTATTTTTTATTTTTTTTACATTTTAGTAGTTGTTAATTAATTTATTAGTTGTATCACTTGATATCAATTCATATAGTACTTATCTAGCTTAAATCTAGATAATCTAGGTAATCTAATATCATTAGTTGTAAGATCTTGAAGAAAATTGAGTGAATCTGAACCTTCAACTGCTAAGACAGATCTAGTCTTCAGTCTTTCTACTTTCACCTCTCCACTTTTCTCATCTAGGGAATAGCTTCTTTTCGTGATATCGGAAAATCGATAGTATAGCCTCCACAATGTCCTAATAGTCAAAATTACAATAATTACATTTCACTTATGTCTATCATATTTATATGTTCTTTTGGCACCGAATGATAGATGGTGTCATCTGGTCGGACCATATTGGATGTAATTTTTTATATGAATAAAATAAAAAATAAAATGTGTATCTGTTTCCCCTTAAGAGTTTCTTGAGTTCTGCATTTATCTACTTTTTCAAATAATTATTCTTTCAGACTTGATATGAACATTTAATTTTCATAAAGCTTGAATTTTTTTACATATCAGCAATGGTTTAATCAAGTATTATTCTCTTTCAAACAATATTTGTGTATATACAAAATTTCATTCATATCATATTTTATAATAGTGTAGTTATTAAAAACAATTGACTCACTTCTTTCAATAGTATAAAAAACCCACTAATTCTTATCTTTGGCTCTCACACCTTCTCCCTTGTATTGTGCAGAAGGCTGTGGTGTTGTGCTATTATTGTCAAAGCTTCTCCAAAGAAAGAATACTTCTCAATCATCTGATAACGTTCCTTTGCTTACCCAATATCTCCAATCTTGTGGAATTAGAAGAATTTGGACCTGCAAGTACAGAACTATCATTATGTTCAAAACCGCCCCTTACATTTCAGTTACCTCCAAACATTGGTGTTTAGTGGCGATGTCTAAAGAAAAAAATGAACACGACACTCCGAAATGTTACATCTTTTTTGCGGGCAAAAAAACTAAAGAAATCATTTTAATTAGAGCAAAAATAATAATAACTCCACAAAAAGTACCACACTATTAGAATATATTGAACATGAACAAATAACTGACCTTCTTCCTCCCCCCCTCCATAAATTAGGTCCTCATTCGTAATAAAGAATAGCTAGAACCAACCATCTATAAAAGGGTATAAATTTCGATCTTGTTTTTATAAAAATGGAGTAGAATTTCTGTTTCTTTAGGAATAACTATATATAAGAAGAGTCATTCACAGCTTTCAAAGGTGTTCTGTGTGCTAATGAATCAAATCAGTAATTAATCTCCAGGAAATAGTCTCATTGAGTTTGCATAGGCATCAGATAAAAAAAATTATTAGAAATATTAGATTGATCTGTTATTTAAAACTAGTAATATACTGGTATAATCATCCTCTCTCTCTCTCTACGTCTCCCTCTTTCTTTCTCCCACTCCTTACCCACCTAACTCTCCCTTAACATAATATTTATTAATTTAACCACAATTTTTATTTATTCATATCCTCTATATTTTTATGTAATTTTCAAAACTATTAAAGTTATATCAATAAATGCTTTATTGATATAACTTTTTTTAAATTTATTTAATGTGATTTACAACTGTACAAATAATAAATACAATAAGTAAATATGTTGTATGTTTCATACTTCAAGCACTGATCTAAATTAGAAGGTCCCTTGACCATCTTCTTTTCAGACGCCTCATAGGATCATCAGGGATTGTTAAGGATGAGAGATTAAGAATTAATGGGTTAGGATGGGTAAGGAATTATATAACTTAGGTACAGGCTTTAATTATAGAGAAATTTGATATAACCTTTCATAAAAACATGATTTTCAAAAATTCCAGCTTAAAGAACCAAAAATAAACTTTCTATTTGCTTGATCTCCCTGAATGTACGATCTTCCATCTAACATGCAAGCTCACTAACTACTAACTTGTATTTCCCTTCTCATCGAACTATTTCCGTTAAAACATCCCACTTTATTTAGTTTGTTCTATCTCGTTCTGGAATTGGTTCCACATCTGCATTTGTAAAGCGACTTCTCTAATTTCATCTTTCTTTCGTAAGTGTATAGTACAAAATGCATATATTTTACTTTCATATTTTTTTGAATAATGGTTGCTTTTCATATCATTTTATTGGAGTGCTACCGATAAACACTTTAATCAAAAATCACCGCCGTTTCTAATAAATGGATAACACGTTTATTTCTTGTATTTTAGATCTAAGTGTGAATCTCAATATAAAAGATGTGAAAAGTAAAAGGGTTTGATATACATTTATTTTAGCGTTTTTAATCGTACCTATATATATTCATGCGTGCTTTCAGCGATTTTAAAAAATATTCTTCAACAATTTAAGATGTAACACATTCCGAGAGTTGCGTTTCCACGTAAGACATTCTTCTGAAACCTAGAACCTCAAGGACATCCCAGTAGGTCAACAAGTTTTCATCCTTTTTCTTTTCTTTCTCCCCTCCTTTACAAACAGAAAAGGCTAACCCCTGACTGACTTAGCCCGGTCATATCCTAACCGTGGGAGACGACGAACTTGTCGTCCTTCGGGATTTGCGTACCTCCTCGGGTCTTTGTACTGTTACTCACTGACCTTACGGCGGCTCGTGTACGCTCTTTTTATTGCTCCAGTCCCCAACAGAATACAAACCTATCTCATTATGCTTTTCATTTAGTCAGGAAATGTGACATGTTTTTATTTTATTTATACAATCTTATTTTTTGTAAATGATATTCTGCAGAGTATCGTTAAACTGTCTACTGACGAGTTATATTGTTAACCTTTTAGAGGTTGTTTCGTTTAATGCTCAGTGACAAACCAACGCGGAAACTGTCACATAAATCAAATCACATATTGCAAATAATTGATTTAAATTGACTGTTCCGTGATGAAATGTGCATGTATTTTAAAAATCTCAATGATTTTCATGAAAATAGGTCTATCATTGTAGTGCTGTGTTGTAATAAAGAACATTAATATATTAATTTTATTTACTGTTGAAAAAAAAATTATTTAACCTCATTAATTGAAATATAATCCATTATATACTGTTAAGTTAATAATAAAAAAACAAAATAAACAATTTTTTTTTTTTAAAGTAAATTATGTTTTCATATTAATGGAATTAAAAACTGGTAGAATCAATAGAAACGTGAAATAAGTGACTAGGCGTCTCAAATTAAATGTGTAATGTCTCCATGAATTATTGATATTTTCTGGTGTAAAACAAAATTATAAAGCAAATAAAAGGAATTGGTTAGCAGAAGACTCACTAAGTAATGATAAATCGATAAAATAATGTAATCAAAGGATTACTTTCTTGTCAATTTTTTCTAGGTCTTTATTTTGATTTGCCACAAGCAGCTAAATTATCTTATTAATAATATTATTTAAATTAAAACAGGAAAAAACGTAACTTTATTACAACAAAAATGTCACTAACCTACAGACGGACGGTCTGCAACGGTCTTATTTTTTGTCACAAAACTGTACATTTAACTCTGAACTCCCTAAGGGTGCAGCTAAGCCCTTTATCCAATAAACCCCAATTGTTACTAATTATTTAATGTGTACTATTAAAAGTGATGGGAGCGCGGTGGCACCGTGGTTCGTATCCGGCTGGACAGAAAATTGTTTTCTGTTACACTGTAGCCGTGAGTCAACCCTGTGGGTTCTGGAGCCCTCCTGGAGTCCACCCAGCCTCAACAATTGGGTATACTTAATGGGGTAAAAATGTGGCGGTCGAGTGTGATTCTGACCAAATCACATCCTTGCGCAACCGTTGGTCAAGTAACTTTCCTTACTTAACCTTACAAAGTACTGAGCCCCTGATCCTTCATGGGTTGTAGTGGCACAGATATGAATTTTTTTATTTAAACTTGATGATATTTTGCTTTATTTATTATTATTAATTTAAATTCATCTATATTCTTAGATTATATATATATTTAATATTTGTAAATTACTCTTCATTATGATGATTTTCGGTTAAATTTAAATATTTGCATTGGACGATTTTCAGAACAAATATTTACAAAGAAATAATTCCACATAAATGCATTGTATACTTGGTCAGTATTATTGCAAAACAATGTGTAACACTATTAAAATTTAATCTACATTTCCATTTACGTAAAAATTAAATTTTATTCTACGCCTATTTATTACATGATGGGATATTTGACCGTTGAGAGTAATTTGAATATTTCCCACGGTTAAGTGCAGATAAGAAGACTACGAGATAAAAAACCCTTAATGTCACAGCCCAAATTAAAGAGCCTATCTCAACCAAGGGCCGATATCCTGAAGTCGTTGAACCCTGGTTCACGCCCCGCTGACCACACCACAACCCCCGTCTCATAATTGGTGTACGTCTGGAAGGAATTTTATTAATATGCCAATTATAGGAATCTAATCAGTAAACTTAGTCAGGGTCCTGTCAATGGGAGCGTTAATCACATCCTCTAAGGATACCTGTAGAAGAAATCTTATCTGTATTTATTGCCTCAAGTATTTGTTTAAACACAAAAGCAACTCAATAATAAATTAACATGTAAGCCTTAATATAGTTGACACAATTGTCGGAATAGCCTTTATTCAATTGAATCGATTATTACAAAATAAATTTAATAAATTTAATTATTTTCCAGTACACTTTCTCTTCCTGACTATCAAAGGGAAGCTTTGTATTTATTCATGGAGGAGATAAAAAAAAAACTTATATCATCAGTATCGAAAATATTTTTTCATAAACAAACTTTCAAAATCAAACATGCGAAATAGTCCAGGTTCATTCTTAAATGATTTCTATCATCGAACTCCACAGAATGTTCTTCTGCCAATTATCTCAACAGCACAAAGGAAGCTCCAAAAAGTGTCCACCTTTAAACCCCTGGTAACGCCCAAATCTTTAACGTGACCATTTATGGTTATACTTACTTTCGTTCAGATAATGAACCAGTACATAAGAAATTAAATTAGAGCCCGCGCGTGTTATGAATATTATATTAAATTAATTTAAAGACACTAATAATAGAAGATCTAATCATAGAAGACATTTTTCACAACGCAGTTCACACAAGAATGAGTCAAGAAATGGTGAAAGGTGGAACAATGTAAACATAGAAGAAGAAAAAACGTTGTACAAAAAAAAGAAAAAACGAAGAAAAATTTGTACAAAGACAACATACTATAGACTGTTCTGCATCACTCACTTTGTAAGTGATATTGTGTAAACCCGGCTTTGCGCCTTCACAAATGTATACTCTTATAATCAAGAAGTCCAATCGAACTCAAAGTTTTAATTAGTGGTTTTGAATAAGTTTCATTATCTACTTCATGGAAGCATTGCGGGCTATGACACTTGCAATTTATGTTGAAGTAAAACAACGTCGAGTGTGGTCAGCAATTGGATGGATGACCGTCCGAAATGGGTGACCATCTGAAATGAGTGACCACTTCCACGGTTTACCCAACCCTCTACCTCCAGGGTTGTGAAGCCCATCAGCCTATTGGAGGCAAATAATGGACATAGGACTGACGCTATCTAAAAAAATTTCATTTATCGCATCGCAGGCCTTAGTATACCTCCTAACCCGTGGCCAAAGATTTCTTCGGTCCTTAGTGCTAAAAGGAAAATGATCATTTCGTAGAAAAGAAACTTTTTAAGCATCATCAAATCTTTTTGCCGAGATTCCTTCTGGGTCCTGATTTGACTGAACTCCAAGGATTGATATATCCTAAAAATTACACCGGACGCAAAAATTTACATAATATAATAGGTTCGGAATTTACTCTTGCATAATTCAATATAACTGATCTTGGGTAAAAAATAATAATAACAATAAATAAAAGGTTTTTGTACTAAAAAAGAAAAAAAATATGAAGCGTTATAAAAAATAACAAATCTTGAAAAATTGGAATTCGTAAACAGCAATTAAAAAAAATGTAAATGATAGAATCTTTAGAACTCCAGGTAAAAATACCATAGGACTGGATTGTAAGTCGTTTTCGATTCGTTTTAAACTTTTGTCCAAGCGTTTTTTTTTGTATTTTGTAATGGGATTGCAAACTATACCCTGCCTATATTATTACTGAAATGATTATAACTAAACTATAGTTTTCTAAATTGCTTTCAGTTTTCTAGATTGATTGTCAGCATGGTTACATCCCCGTCTCTATCAGTCGTAGTGAGAAGCTGTATGGCCTAAAGTCTTTTTTCCAATAATCGTCCATTCTAACACTAAGTCAAATCAGACCTTTAGTTCCGGACTACTCGGGTCAAGAATAAGAAGAATTCTGCGTTTTTTCTTTTCAATTCTTTTCAGAGCGCTAAATTAAGCTAAATCACCAGCTTTATACAATACTATAGAGTATTTATTTGATCCTAGAATGAAGTAAATACTGATTCATCTACGGATGGAAGAGATCGGTTGGCCCATCCTACTTCTATCTAGTGCACATACTAAAAAAGAACAATGAAAGCAAAAGAAGTGAGAAACAAAATAATAATAAATCATCTTACGGTTTTTAGAGCAGCATCAGCATTACTTACTGAAATATTTGAAATAAACATTGGATTAGGTTTGCAAAGGCATCTAACAACAATGAGGTGTATTGCAGGAACAAAAAAAAATCAATACTGGAGTTTTCAAGATTTTGTAGATTAGGCCAATTTTTTTCTTATTAGTTTCATTTATTCATTCATCCTGTGGACTTCTCTGGTCAATAGACCACCAGCGAATAATTTTAATAATATAACATATTACATTTTACATAACATAAACTGGGTAAAAGAATTTTTTGCACGGTCGTAGGCAAAATCTTTTTTATTTTTAAATAACTTTATTGAAATTTACAACTGTATATTACATAATACATTTAGTAAATATGGTCTTAGTTAAGATAGAGTGTTACAGGCGTGTAGAGCAACTACCAACGGCACTCTAATGACATTTTACGTTAGCTGGTCTCGTGGCCATCTTCTTTTCAGGTGCCTCGGAGGATTGTCTGGAATGGATGAGGATGCAAGGTTAGAAACTAGGGAGTTTGAGTGGTTAGAGAGTTTATAATGGAAGGAGTGATATCTGGTTCGGGCTAGATCGGTTACATAGGGAACATTAAGGTCTTTATGTATGATTTTATTTGTGACAAAGTAAGGATCATTGGGAATTTTACGAAGGATTTTGGATTGTAAGGATTGAATACGAGAGGAATTCGAAGGTTTAGTGGAGCCCCAAAGCTCCACTGAGGATTCCAGGTTAATCGTTTGTCCAAATGTAGTCCAAGGTAGCGGATCTGTTCGACAGGGGTAAGAGTAAGTAACATTATTAAATGAAAATGTAGGGCAGTCGGTAGGTTTACGACGAAAGGTAAAGGTGATTTGATGGGATTTGTTGGAATTTATCTTAATCCTCCAATTACGACACCATTCTTCGAGGGGTCTGATATAGGATTGGAGAGTTTGGGATACAATTAATGGGTTATTATTAACTGCGAGCACACATGTGTCATCGGCATACGTGGTGAAGATAGTGTTAGGATTGGTTGGAATGTCAGCTGTATAGACGGTGTAGAGGATGGGACCAAGGATACTTCCTTGAGGAAAACCAGCGGACTGAGAATAGAGGGATGAATAGGAGCCATTGTGGTTTACTTGGAATAGTCTATCGATGAGAAAGGAACGACGTAGCCAAAATCTAAATCCTAAATATCAGTGCCTTTTAAATGTTTTCAAATTGGTTAATGGTTAATTTTGCGTGAACAAAATGCTATAATAATACCAGTTCATGTATTTAAAAATCCCAGATTTGTCCTTTGGAATAATCGCTAGGAATTACTATGTGGATATACAAAAATAGTGTAATCACTAAAATAAAAAAATGAAATAAAACAAAATTAATATTCAGTATTATATTTATATTACCAAATCATCATTAATTCAAAATGTTTTGTTTTCTTTTTCTCTAAATGAACTCTTATCAATTTTTAAAAAAGGAATACAAAAATAAGTAACTACAACCGTAGCCTTGTAAGACACCAACTTCAAAAGACATTACCGTCCCACTCAGTCCAGGATTTAGTACCTAAAAGATAGAATTGTACGAAATATTCCCCAGGAAGCAGGCACAAGGAACAACCATAAAATAAACGAACGAAAAGGATAAATACGGGGACAAAAAGACGAATTAATAAATAATGTACCGTTAAGTATCAAGGATAGCCCGTGCGGCCTCAGTATGTAGGACTTTGAACCCGCTCCTGAAGGTTGAATGAAAAACTTTAGAGGCCATTCACAAATCTTATCTACCAGCTATATACCTTCTTTCACTTATTTTTTCTTCTTTCTCTTGCCGGTATTGCGCCTGGTGACTTACACCGTGAGAACTCAGTACAATACGGGAAACATTTGCTTATCTTTTCGAAGGGCTATTTCGTCGAAGTGAAATAGTCTCTTGTAGGGAGTACCTAACTTAAATATAGCCATTTTTCAAAATTTTAATTTATGTCTCACACAGAGTATGACTACTTTTTTGTACAAGAAATTACTAACTCGTTTTCTGGAAGCAATAAGGATCTATATTACAATAGATGTAGGTTTTTGTGTGGGACAAATTCCCACAAAGACAAGGTTTGAATTGTTTTCTTCATTGTTTAGTACTTTATTGACATACTGAAGGTCCAGGAAAAACTATGGGTAAAAAAAGAGAAGGAATAAATGACAAAAACTGAAAAGACAAAAATTATCGCTTATTTTTTGCACTGAATTTCAAATCTGTACCACTACAGACCATGAAAGGTCAGGGACTCAGTACTTTATAAGGAAGTCCTGTTACTAGACCAACGGTTGCGCAAGGATGTGATTTGGTCAGAATCAAGCTCGACCGCCAGATTTATACCCCATTAAAGGTACGTAATTTATGAGGCTGGGTGGCCTCCAGAACCCACAGGTTTGACTCACGGCTAATAATGTGTAACAGAAAACAATTTTTTGCAGTAGGCATATCCACAAATGGCTTAAAAGATAATTTAAAAAAGTTATGAACAATAGGTTTTAGGGACAAAGCTCTTGCATCTTCGTCAGTACTGTTGAGAGAATGGGCAGAAGAAAATCCTGAGGGGTATAAATTTAAGAATGAACAATAACCATTTCATATATTATGCTTAGTAAAATTCTATACTATTATTTTCTATATTCTTTACAAAAAAAGTAATTTCTAATATCGGGAAAATGAATTTAAAAATATAAGATATATTTTTTAAGGCATGGATTTGGGTTCCATAGAACATATAACTGACTAGGCTGAAAAATATAGATTTCACGTATTGAGATTTTAAATTACTGGAACAGGCACAGAGGAGAGCTCTATTACTTATGACTGGGGCTTATAGGACTGTGCCAACTTCAGCTTTACTAGTAACACCAAGTAAAATTACGGGTCAACTGCCAATAGACCTTCGAATCCAGATTGCCATCGCCAAGTACAATATTAAGAAAGGCTTGTCGGCCCGTTGGGTCAAGTTGTTTCGTCAGTTCTAGCGGAAGATTCGAAGAAGTTTCTAGTAGAATCGACGCCATTGTCATATCCGAATAGCAGAGGAGGTGGGATAACTGTGCAACTGGAAGACTGACTCATGAGTTTCTCCAAGATGTCAGAAAAAGGGTAAAAAATGAATGGGTTGAGACAGACCACTGGACAGTGCAGCTTCTTACATGGCAACATCAATTCAAAGTTACACTTCTTCAAAAAAAGGGATGACCCTAACTGTGACTTCGGAGCCGTGGAAGATGTAAAACATATTATTTCTGACTGCCCTGTGTACACTTGTGCCAGACTAGATACAGCAGGTGAGTTCTCTTGCTTGATTGGGCGCCTAGGTCCCTAGAAGAACTAGTGACGACTCCCGATATGTTTGGGGCAATCAAAAAGATTAAAAAGAAGGTGTTCCAAATAAAAGCCTGCTTACCAAATGATTAATATAAAATTAATAATATGTATTATGTTTGTTACAATTATATGTTTATACATGTAACAATTATGTATATAGAGTATGTAACAATAATATGACCTATGTATATAGCAGTTATATGTATATATAGTAGACCCACTTGAAGGTAGGTAGGAAGTTACTGGAGCCCTGTTTAGTAGGAACAGCTGTAAAAGTAAATCAGGAAACTGATTGTAAAAGGAAACTCTAGGGGGAAAAAAAAATTGTTTATTATATCTTTTTATATCTGATTATGTATGTATAATTTATATATGTCGGATTACGGATTGATAAGTATGCTGTGTGAGATAGCAACCTGATGTATTTAGACAGCATAGATAAATAAAGTATTTCTCTCTCTCTTAAGAAATGCCTCACTTTGGTTCGGAGATATTTGGACCAACATGAGTGCAGGCCTGAACCCTTGGGAACAACCTTTACTTCCTGTGATGGAGGAGGCTTGGTGACCGGGTCTTTTCTCGACGGAATATTAAAATGTTAGGAAGTTTGGAACGTACCGCT
>NW_027104976.1:153819-174769 GCF_000696795.3 Halyomorpha halys | reverse complement strand
AGAGAGAGAGAGAGAGAGAGAGAGAGAGAGAGAGAGAGAGAGAGAGAGAGAGAGAGAGAGAGAGATGAATTAGAGCATATTGTCTTGCAAATAAAAACATATGTAGAGAACGATGATAACAAAAAATAAATTAAAAAATCATATGATTTTATGTAATTATAGAATAGAACACCTAACTCAAGAAACGTTTAAATTCTTGAATCTTTAAGTCAGGTGAGCTCAAAAGCAACCCTCCGGATAGGCTAGATATAAGAGGTACTAGGTCTTGAAATGAAAGGGTCAATAAACAAATAGAGAAAAGAGAAGAAGAAGGTTCATGAGGAAGGATCGGTAAATGTGGAAAATAGTACATATCTTTCCGAAATGAAGTTTTATATTTTTAAAAAAATTCGAATATGATTTAGCTTGCAAATTCGTTTAGTAACGCAGTGATGGTTAAATAAAAAAGTGGCAGCGAATGATTCCGGATTGGTAAGTGCCCATAGTTCTTTGGCTTGAAAAAATTCAAAACGTTCAGTGATTTCGAGAAGATCTGTTCTCAAAAATTAGTTGGTTGTTTTTCAAAATATCTGTGAACAGAGTTTTATCAATACGCAAAAATGTTCATCATTTCGTAGGATTGGTTGATATTTTTCAAAAACACGTCATCAAATCTTATGAAAAAATCTAATATACCACAAGCAAGTTTAAATAGATTAAGAAATTAAGTCAAAGATTTATGGATAAAAATATTCTGGAAGGACAGTACTTATGAAGTACTGTATGTTGGGGATTCCAAGAAGAGCGTACCAATTTCACAAATTGACAGCTTTAACATACATCTACATTAAAACCTAGCTGAATCAGGATTGTTGAGGTATATTTCATATACTGTGAACGTTTTTACTCCTGAAACACTCAATCATCCGAGCCAGCTTTTGTCGTGATTGGAAGGGTTTTTAACAAATTGGAATTTATGTTTAGATTTCAAAAATGGGTTACCAATGTTTGAAGCTCCTGCATCGTTTTAAGAAGATTCAATTTTCAATGGTTATTTGGCAGCAGAATGGCTTGGTTCAAACATTCAAAGTATTAATTCAGCAGGAAGAAAGCTACATTTATGCAAAATACATTTTTTTTTCTGTTGTTGTTGGCTGTAACTGTGTTTTCAATGGTATTTCGATTCCTTACAAAAAAGAATTGAAATAGGACTATTTTATTAATTAAATATATATTAAAACATTGAGCAACCGGTATGGTTGTGAATGCACTGGCTGATTAAAATATATGAGATTTTATTTCAACACATGAGTTAGATTTTTCAATGTTCCGCACATTCTTATTGACCTTCTTTTTCCCTCTTCGCTATTTCTTTTTTGACGTTCTTTATTTCATTTTCTAAAGCTTCTAGTGTTTGCGGAGGAACAAGTGCGGATTTTCCCACTTTAACCCTTTCTTTAGTATCCTCCATGTATTTAACATACCACTTCAACCAATCCTTTGTTCTTTCAGCATACTTGCAGAAGTTTTTCATCATATTTAAATATAGTTTAGTATTCATGGGACGAAGAGTGAGCGCACTATTCAGATATCTTAACATTTTTATAGGAAAATACCGATTTATAATTATAATTATTATTATTTTTTTTTCTATGTGGCCGGTTCTGTAACGTGGAATGGTATGATTTTATTATTATTATTGGCATAATCATTATTTGTTTTTCTACACATGTTTTTATTTACACAATCATATGATTTAACGTCGTATGTAACTCTGGTCTCTGGATTGAAGTAATTTAAAAAAAAATTAAAGTGTTTACTGACTAAAATTATTATTTATTAAACTGGATTTGGTGAATTTTTAAAAAATATTTTTTTCTTTTATGCAGCACTTGCTAAGCATATATTAACAATTGACTTGTTATAATGGTAGATAATATTGGCGTTGAGGCTCTGAGTTTTAGGTTGTCGTCATTGTTACTTTGGTATAAGTGACTAAAATGTAAACTAAGTCCAGGGTGCTTGGCCTAAAGGCCCTTTCCAACCTAAAAGTTACATCAACAATCTGTTAAGAATTTCGATACTCACGTTAAGTACTAATTTTTCAACCGTCAGATACTTAATTAAGACATTTGAAGAAAGAGACACATCTTCAAATAACCAGCGCAAAGGACGTCCAATGAAAGTAAATGAGAGGATGAAAATCAAAATCAAAATTCAGGCGATAAAAAATCCAGGAGTTAATGTAGGTGTTCTAGCTATTATGATCAAATCGAATTTTAGGTTATGTTTGAGCACTAAAACAATTAGAAATATTTTAAATTCTGAAGGAATTTACAGGAGAGTCCCGAGAAAGAAACCTTATATCAGCGAAACCAATGGCAAAAAAAGAATCTTATTTGCTAGGGATTACGTCAACAACCTCATCAGTTTAAGATGTGTTATTCTCTGATCAGAGTAAATTTAATTCGTTTTGATCTGACGGCAGAAAGACGATATGGTGAAGAATTTAGCAAAGCGTCTCAGCTACTGTAAACCATGGAACTGTAATGGTTTGGGGATGCATAGCTTATAATAGCATAGGAAATCACGTGCCTATTGAAGGGATTTTAAATGCAGAAGGTTATGTCAAGATTCTACGCCATAACCTGCTAGCCAGTGCAGCCAAATTAGGATTTGAGGATCAGTATTTTTTTATACGTGATAATGATATATGTAGCAAACAAAACTAAAGAGTAGTTTATATTCAATATTCCCACACCACTTCATATCCTTCCGCAGTCTCCTGACTTAAACATAATTGAAGATTTGTGGCATATTTTAGATAAAAATGATCGAAAACATCAAATAATCGGATGACACCACCTCTAGGATCTTTTACAGCAAGAATGGGAACAAATTAAGACGGATTTAATTAAAAAACTCGTCCAATCAACACCGAGATGTTTACAAGTGGTAATAGATGCCAACGGGTTTCATACAAAATATTAAATTTAAAAATAATAATAATAATAAAACGCAAGATGTGCAAATACTTTTTTTTTAAAATAAAAACAAAACATCAAGTTTTTATATGAAAGCAGTTTTCTATTTGAATTTTATTTGTAGTTATGTAGTTATAAATGTACTTTTCATTTTTGAAGTAATTAAGTAAGGGTTTTTTTTATTGCATACATTTATAATTTAATAAAAAAAAAAAAAAACATGGTTTGCAAATACTTTCTTCAGTCACTGTACCAGTTGTTTCTAATTATAAAAAAATATTTGGTTTAATTGATAACGAAAAAAAGACCTAATGAAAGCGTCGAAAAGGAAGCCCTGGAGTAAAAATGAGGGTCAAAAAGTACGTCAATTAGTAAATATAGGGTTGTTTGTTTTTTACAGTATTATTCACCACTAAATTATGGTTAAATGTCTCAATACTAACCCCAACAACTTTTACCAGCGAAGAATAAAAATCGTAAAGTAGAAGATAATCAAAGAGAAAAAGTGATTATAGAAAGAGAGAAATGTTAATCACTCACTTTACACATGTTCATATCATCTGTTTATATCGATGGACGCAGGTGTAATAAAATATAAAATAATTAGATTTATCCATATGATTACGTAAAATTAAAAAAAAAATTGATAAAAAAATTTAATTCACGACCAGTTTTTCTGTAAAATGCTTAGATTTTTTAATCAGGCTCTCAAATGTCCTCTCATGACCGGCAGCCTCACTTCCAATAGAATTATCTACTTTTCTACTAACCCACAAGAACCAAAAAAGCCACCAATAACCAAAACAGTAAAGAAGACAAGAAACATAGCAAAACAGGAACTAGATGTGAAAAGAGGGACAGCATACATAACGCTGTTCCAAGCCATCTTAAGACCATTGAGGAGAACTATAGATCTAGCCTTGAAAAAGCTGGATGAGAGTAAGGCAGAAATAGAGAGAAGAAATCCGTATAACATTGAGAAAGTAAACATTAAAGAAGGAGATGAAAAAATGGAAAAAGAAGATGAAAAAATTAAAAAAGAAGATGAAAAAATTAAAAAAGATGGAAATATTAAAAAAGAAGATGTAAAAATTAAAAAAGAAGATGAAACAATGAAAAAAGAAGATGAAAAAATTAAAAAAGAAGATGAGAAAATTAAAAAAGAAGATGAAAAAATTAAAGAAAAAGAAGAACCTAAGGGGACAGAAGAACCTAAAAAGGAATTAGAATCTAAAAAGAAAGAAACACAAATAATCAAAGAAAAATTTGAATCTAATGTGACAAAAGAACCTAAGGGAGTAGAATGAAGAGCTTGATTGGAAGTTATAAAATTGAAATAAAAACTAATGTATTAATTTAAAATTTAAATGTTACCCCGTTTCATTGTCTTTTCCATTTATAATGCAATATGAATTACCGAAAATGAATGGCATGAAAGAGTTGATCTTATAAATAATTTAGTTTTCAGTATGGTGTAAGCTAACCATAGTTACATTTCTACTATTACGCGTTAAACTCCCGTTTAACCTATTCTCAGATAAGAGATGAACAGATATATAACCTGTCTATAGTTTTGTCGGAATTTATCATGCAAAGCTATTAATTAAGAGAAATTAAAAATAGTTATTTATTATTAGCTGAAATGAACACATTGCACTTAGTAAGTGGTGTAAGGGCGCTTGAGTTTTTTACTCAAAATACTCAAAAATTGGAATTTTAACAGTTCGTTTTATAACAAGTACATATACATAAAACTGAAAAATCCTAAATATGAATACTTAAATTAACCTAAATGATTTTCAATGCAAGTGATAAACTACCGAGTAAAAATAAATGTAAATAGTTGATTACACAAGTTACCGAAAAAAAACAAAAACATATTGATATTTTGGTTTTACCATTTTGACGACATCATGATATCGTAAGAAGCCGGTGTTGTGATGGATACTTGTTCCTAGATTTTCTAATATATTTTATGTCTTAATTGGATCCCATTTCATCATCTCAGATTTTTATGAAACTACACAAATAACTCTGTTACTGATATGATATCATCTGTAACCATTTTACCTTATTTTTATTTCTTATTAAAATATTTTTTGTCGTGGAATGCCCGCCGTGTACTTACAACTTTTTTTTAAAAGTGCTCTATCGTCAGTGGCGACTTACATAACACAAATACTTGTATTAAATCCACCATTTATTTTATTTTTTAAAAAAACTCAAACGACTCATTGATAAATTTTAAGGTTTTATTCAGAATTAATATTTTAGTTGTACGATTCATAAACGACTTAAATTTGGGAATTTTAAATTATGCCACTGTTTTATCCATCAATGCTCAATTAATTTTTTAGTTTAACTGTAACCTTGAAGGTGCTAATAAAGTGTTCAAGTTTGGTACAGCCCATTTTTTTTGGGTCCATGAATACGAATCTGAGGTTTGCTGACAGATATTTAGCCAGGAACCATTATTAATTATCAATAATTTTTTTTGGCAAGAAAAAAGCATTAGCATAGTTTGGTTGTTTTCAGTTTATTTCTTGGGATTTTTTTTATGTTTCGATAAAAACTGTTTGTAAGAAATTCAAGTAAATGACATTTTTTGTGGTACAAAGTTTCTACGAACTTTCCCTGAACCACTTCAGGGAGGTGGTGATGGCTACAGGCGCATTTGGGGGGGGGGGCATTGATGAATATAAGTCGACACGGTCAACAATATTATAATGCAGACGAAAATAGAGAGAAGGATTACTAAATTGGTAGTAGCACACCCAGTTATTCCTTCTCATTAAGGTGATCTCGAATGTTTTTTGTATTAAATTCTATTCTGAGTTAAATAAATAGTTTCATAATTTCGCAAGTTCAATGTTTCTAATTTACACCTTGCTTTGCTATATTTTACGAAGAGGATAAAATTGGTAGCAGCACACTCAGTTCTTCCTTCTCATTAAGGTGATCTCGAATGTTTTTTGTATTAAATTCTATTCTGAGTTCAATAAATAGTTTCATAATTTCGCAGTTCAAGTTTCTAATTTACACCTTGCTTTGCTATATTTTACGAAAAAGATAGAAACTTTAATACATATATATTTCCAATTAATTGCTATTACATTTTTTTTTTTTTAATTATTTTCAGGGGTAGTAATATTTTTCCTGGAAAGGGGGTGGTAGGACAAAAAAGTTTGAGAACCACTGCACTAGAGAGTACTGTAAATAAAGGAGACCATTTCTCAAAATTATTCATGGCTCTTTTTATCAAATTTTCTTCATCATACTTCTTTCCTGCTAAGATTCATCAACATAGGAATCGGAGGGAAACAAAAGCACAAATTAAAATTGCAGAATGGTATTATGGAATAATATTGTTCAAGAAAGAAATATTGAAAATAAGTTGGAATTAATTAAATCTAAGACAAGTAATAAGGAATGAAATTGCGAATTTAGAAGTCCTTGAAAGATAAGAGCTTTTGCTTAATTTCCTGCATCCAAAAGCCCTGAGGACTTCCATTTATATTGGCTCGATTCCAAGCAGACAGCCAACGACTTCCAAGTCGGAGGCAGACATCATTCACAGAGGAAGCACCCGCGGCGTTCGAAGAACTCTCTCGCTATAAGCATAGTAATGATCGCGTTGAGGTTAGTGGAACTCACACCTCTCCATCACTTAAATAGTTTTCAGATGGCGTTTGTCGCCTGTAAAGAGTTCTTAAACAAATACTATGCATTCTAATTTATGTTAGAACGGCTCTTCTCATATTTCGCAAGATTTAAATGTAATTAGAATAATTGATTAACGATCCATCAACGTCAAATATGGATTCGGATGCCTATTCCATACATATTGAGTATATGACCAAGTGTATTTGATTGAACTTGTTTAGCTGAGTAATATTCAAAATTTATGTGGAAATACTTACGAAGCATTCACTAACAAATACGAAAAATATAAAATAATAATAATAAAATAATTAATTAATTAACAAAATAAACAAATATAAAATTTAACATTGTTGCCGGCCGATTCACCACACTAGAAATAAACATTTTGTGAATTTATTCTGGCAAATATCGTGAACACTACTACTTTTACAAAGATAAACGACATAAACTAATTTATAGGACATTAAACTAGCCTTAATTTGAGTGCTAATAGACATGATGGTTTTTAAAATATAGATGTATATTTCTCAAATTAAATTTCACAATCTGCTGATTTTTAGTCATTTCGTAATGAAATGTTTTGTGTATCTCGGAAAGTATTGCACGTAAAAAACTTTAATAGGGCTCATATTTTAGCAAATTTAGTCATCTTTAAACTATGTCCTGTTAGATTTTTTAATGTTGTGAGTACTTTTAATTATATAAAGCTCCGAATATTATTTTTTTAATCGTTTTGAAACAGCCGCCATTTTTAGTCCCCTAACTATGCCTGACAAAAGTAATTTTGACTTATAAATGTACATAATTTTCATTAAAGTAATCAAAAATTGGATAATAGATGTAATAACTAACTTTTTTTCTGCTCTTGCACTATCCGACAACCCATTCACCCAGTTGGTATTTTTTCTATAGCCACTATCTGATTTGCCATTGTTATTATAATTCATTCGCTTTCGATATTGTTTCTTTTACTTCGTATATTGATATTATTCCTTTCTATGGCAGAATAATATGGTTCGTGTCGTCTTTGGTTGTCATGTAGGTTCTCACAACAACTAGCAGAGTTTATTAGAATTGTTTTCTAATAATTTTGAAGAGGTGTCAATAATATACATACACTATGCCTAACATAATCATTACTCCAGTAAAACGGTCCATATAAAAAACACAAAAAAAAAACGCGGTTTTATTAATTAATTAGTATTTTGGTTACCCCCCAAGTAGCCTGGATTTTGCAAATACACAATAATTTGTTTTGTTTTTTTACTTACACAGTCCAGATATATGAGTTATTTATACTCTTACTAATAAGATGTTTTATATTTTGAAATAGAAAATTAGTCGACGTATATTGAAATATAGGCTTTTATTATTATGTTTTGTTATTATTATTTTTATTTTATTATGTTATCATATCGAATCAGTCTTTTCCCCCATCCTTTCTTCTTTTTTTTTTTATCTTCAATAAGAGCTATCGCAGAAGTCTTGGTCAAGTCGTTTACTCGATTCTACTATTACACGAATGGACATTCCAGGACTTGCGGACTTATTTTCATCTTTTCTTTTTCTAATGTTTCTTTCAACTTCCCAAATTCATTTAGGACAAGAGGACTTTGTAACCAAATATCTTGTCTTATTCCAACAAATTTTGCTGGTCTTGGGAGGAGATCTTATTGCGTGATGACATGGGATTTTTTGAACCTTAACTTGTGAAGGATACCAGGAATGATGCTTCTTATTAATGTTTTAATTTATCTGGCATTGGAATCAAATGCAACATTACACCGAATGCCTTTATTAATTGTAATTCTCTGCCATTAATTTGGGAACTAACAGTAAAATTACTGAAAAAATCTCGAGATAGTGTTTCTAACGTTACTACAACCACTTCCTTGTTTTGGTATGTCCATGCTCAAACCTATATTTAAGATGGATTCGGAAGTTCGAATCCATTCATGAAGCGTGAATATACCAAAGAAATAGTGTTCATTTATCTAATAACTAATTAGTATTCTTAAATCTCTTGAAGTAACACTTTTAGTATGATCCCACACATGAAACATTTTTATGGAAGTAGTGTGGCTCAAAGTGTTGCACACTTATGGGTAATATTTTTTTTATTTTTTCAGGCTCATGTTTATTGGTCTAAATGAAAACAAATTTTCATTATCTGCTTCTTCTGATATATATGGAAAATTCTTGCTTATGCTGCCTGTAGCCTATGCTTCCATTGTATTCCCTCTTAATAAATATAAGTGCACTTATCTTGTTCTACAACTATCAAATTAGTCATCATTCATGAAGTCATATTCATAGAGTCATAGTCATATTTCATTAATCTTCATATGTTATCATTTGTATAAAAATTTGAGCACTTCTTCTGTAAAATATTTTTCAACGCAGTTGCATTAAACGAAGGATGATAACATGACACATTCTGCAGCGAAGCTGGAGCATCTCGTTTTCCAGGAAAACATTATTTTGCAGATAATGCAATTTCATCATAACTAGAAAAGAGTATGTTCCTTACTTTTCTTTAGTCCATCTATTTGCATTTTACTCAGAAAATAGTTTTTCACTGCAATCAGGTCCGGATGAAATTGAAGGGTGGTCCTCTTCTTCAATATTAGACAATTCGAAGTGACATTTTTTCAACATTGTTTTAAATTAAAAACGTTTTTATTTGCGTGAAAAGGTTTTCCATCTTTTCCCAATTTTTAAAAAAAAAATTTTAATATAATCAAGTTTATAAACACCGCAGGAAACGAATTACGGTTTAACCTGTGCTTTACAAGACTACTTAATACTTTTTCGCAGTCATCCTGGTCATACTGCAACCACATCTCAACAAAGTCCCTTTGTTAGATTTTGCTGACATATT
The DNA here is from genome assembly GCF_000696795.3 of Halyomorpha halys. Classification (NCBI taxonomy): domain Eukaryota; kingdom Metazoa; phylum Arthropoda; class Insecta; order Hemiptera; family Pentatomidae; genus Halyomorpha; species Halyomorpha halys. Next base: position 165,262 of record NW_027104976.1, on the reverse strand, counting down.
GCAGAAAAAACAAATTATAATCACAATTGACAGATATCAGTGGAAGATTACTTTATCTTTTGCAACAGTACCATTTATTAGTGACGACCATCCAAGAATCACATGGACACTCTTTAGTCCCTTTACAAGTTTTCATTCATAAAACGCTTAATGAAGCCAGCTGGTTAGCTTAAATTGAAAACAATTTTCTTTAATTACATAAAATTTTTTGTGCTTTCAGCTTTTTTTTAATATATCAAAGAATTTTCTCAGCAATAGTTTAAGGTTGTGTATTCTAAAATGCTAAAACTTTAGTGTAAATACTTTTCTTCAAATGTAGTAACTTTAGCAGTTTATATTTTCACTAGTATACATTAATATGAACATCATAAGTTTGATTAACTAAATTAATAAGTATATTATTAATATACTAGAAAGAAAGTTGAATTTAATAATGGTTATCAAGGTTCTCTTAAATACTTTTCTGATATTTACTTTACCTCGTTTTGTTCTGTTTCCTGAGGTTTTGCTATTAATATAGTTTAAATCCGAGGTAACAGGTCCGCCATGAAACACTGTGGTGGATGGATAATAAGTTGACTACTTGTCAGGGAAAAAGGAATAGAGGATAATGTTATAGTTGGATAATATATAAACCGTCTATAAAATGCGCCCCTGCCCCTTCCTTCTAATTCGGATATTCTATATATCCTTTTATATTCAGAGATAATGCTGAGATAATCTCAAATTCGTCAGGCGAGTAAGGTATACCGTGCCGCACAGCAGACCATCAAAGATTCAAGTTAGTTACTTGCTTTTTACTTGTCACGGTTATTATATATTTAAGTCATTTTTAAAACTAGTTTTTTAAAAGTATAATCAATATAAAAGTTGGTAGTTTTGGTTTATTTTATACATCTTTTCGATTTATAATTATTATTTATAATTACAATTGACTCATTGAAACCACATCTGCTCCTTGAAATGTGAAACGTATAATTCTAGTGAAAAATTTCGATTTTGAGGAAAATATATTTTTTTTCATTCAGAGGCTTTAGAATTGCGCTAGAGTTTAAAAAGCACCACAAATGGTAACGACAAGAGATAACAGTTCGGACCCTTCTCTAACACGGGTTAAAGTAATATACAAATATCAACATATTTTCCTGGGATTATGAAAGTTCTCATACCTATAAGTCGCGAAAATAAATGGCAATGCTATTAGAAAAAATTGAGACCACCAAAAGCCATTCCACTAACACCAATACTGAGCACCTCCGACCCAATTGAAAGGAGGTTAGAGAAATGCCAACTTTAAAAGTAGTGGGTGGGCGAAGGAAAAAAAATACACCTCTAAAGAGCACTCCTTTAACACAATTCAAATTCATATATAAATTTGCAAACCTGTTTCTCAATTTCTAGTGACTGTCGAGGCTTAAAATAACTTGAAAATGACGAGAAACACAAAAAAATTAGTTGAGGTCGAAGGAAAAAGTTAAAGCTCCCAAAAAGCTTTTCTCCAAAGAAACTCATTCGGCATACAAGGATTTGGAAAATTTGTAAAGATACGACTTCAAGAACTTCAATAAAACCATTTGAGTAGAAAGAAATGTTAGCAGAAATTAGTCTTCACTTCTTCATGGTATTCCTGATCAGGAATTTATACTATATACAGAGAATATATATATATATATATATATATATACACAAAACCATGGTGGTGTGGTTATGAATGGAATGGATATTAAATGCACCCCTACACTCCTATTACCTTTATTATAAATCAAACACTAGCAGAATGCTCATACCAGGTTTACAGCATTGCAGATCTGGTTCTTTAGACATTTCCCATACGTTCAGGTTTTGTTGATATTACCACGTTTCATGTTTTTTTTTTGCTAAATTTGATATAGGAATTTTCAATTTGTAAATCTAATACAGAACTGTTATGCAACTTAGATGGGAACTAAGAAGTTTTAAAAGAAAATTTATGTTAGGAAATAGCGTCTTTTTTTTTTTTAATTCAAAACTTTATTTGTTGATTGATATTACAATCTGCCACAAAGTTGTTGTTGGGCAATAGGTAATAGTGATGACCGATCACATTCACTAATTCACAAATAAACGAAAAAATAGTACATAAGAATAAATAAAATCTCTCTCTAAGGATAAAGAAAATGAATATAATCAAACTATGTACATGAAAAAATAAATAAATAAAATAAAATAATAATAAATAAAAAAATAATCTCTAATCACATTTATACAATATATACACTATCGGGCAGATGATCCCAGAACCCACTCCCATGGGTAGAGCAGAGCTCTTTGAGATCCCAGCATATTCCTCTCACCGAGTCACTTGTAATGAGGAAATAGGTAAATGATAATTAATACATCTTCCTCAGAATATTATCATTCTATAAAAACATATCTTATTGCTTTCTTGGACTTTATATAATAAATTTTCATTCCGTTATTGATAATGACAGAAAACGTTTTAATAAAACTCTGGTGCGGTGAGCGCATCACAAAACATTCGCTTACTGAAAAATCATAATTAAGGGTTTTTGAGGTGAGAATGACGGAAGTCAACTACCACGAATACTACACTTTAAAATAAAATAACAAAGTATTGTTTAAATCAATTCGATTGGTAAAATCGGGTACACCCGAACATCTCCCATTTTTCTTTCTTAAAACTGCTTTCTCTATTTATTCATTTTTCTCCTTTAGTTAGTAATTTAATCCTTTCATATTTCATACTTATCTATTTTATAATACTAAAACCTGAGGTGGTTGGTTATTATATATATTAGAGGAATAGGAACTTCAAGAGACGTTTTTTGATGATTCGACATTTAAGCCCTATCATGGCATTTCAATGAGGATAACATCTATATTATATTAGGTACTTAATCAATGGAACATAGATTTACCGTATTTAATCCTAATCGTTAGAGCATTTCTGGTTGGTCGATTTTAACGAAAAAGTTTCTGTAACATCCTAAGCATACTCATGTCCTTAATATGTCATTTCAGTTTCGCAGGATACTTCGTTTTTGAGTTGGACTGTTCACACAAACATTTTGTGTGAAAACTCGAAACTTGCTTGATTGCCATAATTTCTTTACTATATATTCCATATGTCGGTAAATGAAGGAAAAAATAATACTTACCAGAATAGTAACCAGGATATCATTGCGGTTCCTTAGTAATAATCACAAATCTTACCTGGAAAATAAAATAAATATATTAGCTTTCATTGCTCAGACGTACACAAAATTAAGTCTATAAATAAATAAGCTATTAAGATTTATCTTTCGTTTCTTTGTCAATTTAGCATATATCTGATAGTTCAAATGAATATAAATGAAGGATATAAAGGGAACACAATCAGTATCACATTTTATACTATAAAATACAATATAATTATTATAATATAAAATCCGTATATTCGCAACAAATAAAATTTTTGTTTAACTTTAAACCCAAATATATGACCCTGATAATTACAATTTGGAAAATTGACTTTCATCGTTTTTCCAATCATTATAACATTAACTGAACAACAACGGTACTTGATAAGAAAAGCTAGATTCCTACTATCATATTTTAGCCATAATTATTTTTGTAATCATCAAGAATACGATGGTCCAAGTGGCGTTCAATAAAAAAATTTCATAAACTATTAATTAAAGGCTAAGATTTCGACGCATATTAAAGAACTTAATTAGAGCTAGAGTGTTGCACATACAGATGATAAATTAATTTTATAATCATTAGTGTCATACTGACAAAAATAATTGATGATATAATTGTTTGAGATGTAAAACTGTTTTAAAATAGTTTAGAATACCGAAAGAACAAAATATAAAAAGACAATAATTTTTATTACACCAAATCTGGTCAAATTTCACTAATCATTACATTAAAATAAACGTAAACACGGCATATCTGTAAAAGTATCGTAAAAAAGTACAACTTTGTGACAAGGGAAGAATTATTTGATTTCCAGTAGAAAAAAAAAATCTATACCATTATTTAACTAGGTTTTCCAGTTCAGTCAATTAGCCATTGGCCTTAAGGTATCGATTTCGCATGGCCTAATGTTGTACTCCTTGGCACAAAGTTGTACTATTTAACGGTTATCAACATAAAATAAAATAACAATCTGATTTTCATATTTTTTTTTCTTTTTATGTTTATACCAATGTCTGTATCGTGCATGGTACGAATACGTTTTAAATATTTCAACTATCTTTTACGGATATAAAAATGTCTATATTTGATATATAAGTAACGTTTTAATAGAGTATGATATCAACTGACAGAGGACCATATCAGCAGATAGAGTGAGATATCAGCTGAACCTTTATTGTTGCTCTGAATGAAAACAAAGGATTTTAAAAAAATGTTAACAACATACACTGATGTACAATGTCTGTAAACAACGACCCAACTAATGCATCACAAACACTACAGACACACATAAATCTATTGAAGAATGGTGTAAAAACTGGACAATCAAAATAAATCCTGACAAATTCCATCAGATCTCCTTTACTCACCGTCGTAAACCTCTGCTCTCCTGTCCTACAGTATCCTTTCTAAATACTCCACTAACGCCTGTTGAACAGATTAGATGCTTAGGCCTCCATCTTGACAAGAGACTTACTTGAAATCCATACACAAGACTGAAACGAGAAGAAACTGCTCGTAGATTCCGATTGCTACAACACTTACTTGTCAAACGCTCTAAACTTCTCATTCACTACAAAAAAATAGTACACACTACGATAATCAGACCAATTTGGACACATGGAATTGATCCTCTGGGGCTCCACCAAACCATCAAATTCTTCCCGCATCCAATCCTTAAAATCCTAAATCCTACGTAAAATCCTTGTTGCTCCTTGTTACGTTACAAATAAACTCATTCACAAAGACCTTTACATCCAATTCGTTGTAGATTTAGCCCAAAACAATGCGTCTTTTCATTCCAAACTCCTGTTTGTCGAGCCCTTCCTGCTTATTTATTAAAAGTAACTATTTAAATTTTCAATTCAGCACGTCGGCTTTCTGGGTTGAATTCCCCACTTGATTCAAACTGTTGAAAAATTTGTCTTTAACTACACTAACAACATTGACCTTAATGAAACAATGACCACTTTAATGAATGGTTTGATTATTACTATGCTAAAAATGAACATTCTGCTAAATAAGAAATGTCAATAATCATGAAATGTAAGCTGTAAATACCAAATGCAACACTTCAATAATAAAAAAAACAGTATTTTGTAATATAATTTTATTATTATTATTCATTATTAGCCACTGCAATAATGGGAAAACTATTACATTATAATATTAATCGATAATTATTAAAAAATTTTAGAGGAAGGACAGAAGAAGGCGATGGAAGCACTGAGTCCAGGACAAGCCAAAATACTTCGGCCGACTTGCCTGAGACCAGGATGCCCAGTGTATCATCTCGCTGCTCATCCTTCATTAATCAGTAAGTAATACCTACAATAATTAATCTATTACTTATTTAACAAATTTATCATAGTTGTTTGTTTTTTAATTATTAAATATCAATCAAAATGATTAAGGAAAATGACACAACACAACGTGCCATTGTCATTTTTCAAAGATATTCCACCACAAGTACATTATTATACATATGTGACACTTTAAAGTATTTGTTACAATTCGTTTAATTTTTCCTACCTCTTTTCTACAATGTATTTTAAGCTTTATGGCTTTTTCTAATCTCCAGAAGATCATCATTTGGATTATCCTCTTTTCTTTTCTCGTCAAATAGTTTATTTTCATCTAAATAAAGTATTATGGTCTAAATTTCTTTTTCCTCTATCAATATGATTGATATTCAATAATTATTCTATTAATAAAAAATTAAATTTAAAACTGGATTAATTCTTTTTTTCTCCTTTAAACATTAAATGTAATCTTATTTAGCAAAAGTTGAACCGAAATCAGAATAATGGTGGGGAAATTGTCGCGAGTTATTATTATTTTTCGTTGAATGTGTTGATTCCGTGCAAGGGGATGTTTTCTATTCATAGAATAATAAAAGCACATATTTCACAAACGCTCGGTCGGTTTTCGATTAGTCGCCTCATAGAGTTAAGAATCCTTACTAAAATTCAAAGGTTCAGTTAAAACCCTCAACTATATGTTGACCATATGTTGATTTTCTTTTCGTCCAACTTCGTGATAAGTCACGGTCATAATTGGAGAATAATCATGTGAGTAAACGACAACGATAGATGCTTAACCAATGTCAAATCATAAAATTACGCGAACCTAATTGAACTTCAAACATTCAATTATTATTTGTTTTCATTACTTATTATCAATAACAATATTGACGTTTTATACAATATTTATGTTTATAGTATGAGAATAACTTTCAAGATAAATTAGTATTTCTCTAAATGATTCTAGAACGACGAACCGTCCCATGAGTCGTCAAGTGAACAAGACTTCTGGTCCCGTTGTAGCCAATGTAAGTCAATTAAAACAACATATATCATTTAGGTATTCGTAATTTTTATTTAGTAACAAATATGAAACTATACTAATTTAAAGTTGGTTTAAAAAGAAAGAATAAACTACAATATTTTCAGACGTATGTAATTTATGTTGGATTTTGTTTAACTATTTCAGTTATTATCCATCATTATAATAATTTTCTAATCAATGATAATTTCAAAACTAATAGATAGTCGAGAATTTATAGGCATTATATTTAAAACAATAAACAAAAAACAAGAATATTTTTGTGTAGTAGACGGAAAAAAAAGGCAAAATTCATAGCAATAATTCATGAAGAGGCAGAAAAAAAAAAAAAATCAGAAGGATAATAATTTGAAGTACTATCTCTGCATCAGACACAATGTCTATGCCAAGACATTCATGACTACTCACGTACTCATTAATAGAATATCAAAATTGCTTTGAACATATTGCCTAAATTCGTAATATTCCTACGAAATGAAAACTGTTTAATTAGCTTATTATAATGGTTAAAATTAATTTCTTGTAACAAATAGAAATATATCACAGGTTACCGAAAATAATGATTGACTGACGCTCATGAAATATGAGGTTACCAAATTTAAAAAACCTTTTTGGTCCTTTTTCCAAAATTTTTTATTTTTCCAAGAGTTTTAACCGTATAAAGACAAAGTAAAAGACATCTAATTTTTCATTATGTTTTAATAATAATTTTTTTATTGGTTTAAATAACTTCTTTAAGTATATTACTTGTATGGTCATTTGCTATTTTAGCCCTGGTTTTAATCAATTAATTAACAGCCTCGAAACTAAAACATTTATTGCTGATTTCTTAGCCTCAGAGTAGACAATTATGTATTAGTTTTCTGGAGTAAGCCCATCTTAACGATAGCTTATTCCAAGGACTAAATAAATTAGGATTAATCTGAAACTAAACTTAATTTATAACATAAATATTATAACAAAATTCATTATTTTGGATTGGAAATTTAATTAAATGAACCTTTATTATTTAGAATCAAATAGTTAATTATATAAAGATTATCCCCTTAATGTTACCAAATGAGTAAATAAATTGGTAATATATTGGAAAGTGCACCTAATCGCGATCAATGCATAACCTATAAGTTGCTGTTTCGAAAATTTATTTATCAATCTTCAAAACAAAGTATAAATAACTGCATTCAGAACCCTCATTATTACTCTTACAAACATTATTATCTATCAGCTAGAAAAATATTTAAATATACCAAATAAAAAGATATGAGGAAGCGGATATAAGAAACGGACCATTTTTTAATTTTATAATTAACAAATTTGTAATATAATTATTTTTTATAATGATGCATTTACAAGTAAATTATAACGAGCAACACACAAGTAATGGGGATTCAGTAAGCAGTAATAATTATTTTAAAATACATTAGAGATAGAACATATATCACAAAAACGTTCTAGAATTAGGTGCACGACCCCCATAAAATTTTGAAAATCTTTAAGAGATAAATAAAATGTATGATACGAAATTCCAGGCAGAGCAAAGGAACAAGATGGAGAAACGCGGAATGGACTTGATGGACAGGATAAATAAAGATACCGAAGAACACAAGAAAACTATGTGGGAAAGGTTCAAAGAGAACGAAAGGAAAAAACGTGAAAAATTATTTGAGTCTTCAAATCCTAGGCACACTCTTCCATCGCCATACCTCAAAACACTAGAGGAAGCCTCCCTCATCAGACAAAATTTCAAGCATTGTGTAGGCATAGCAAATTAAAATTATTTTTAAAAAATATTATAAAATTTATGTACTAAAAATCGATCTAAGGATCTATATAATTCCATTATTTATCCTTTTTTATCTAATACTACACATATATTTTTCTTTTTCTTATGTTCAAGCTGTTCCCAGCGGTAAATTTGAATTATACATCCCTATTTCTTACGCATGATGAGTACATCACTAAGTGCATTTGATAATATCTGCATTCACACGAAACACAAAAGAACCAATCACTAAAAAAAAAAATAGACAGAAAGTATCTTCAGTTTATAATTAATTGCAGAGAAAATTTTATTTTATATTTTATTTATTAATTTACATCGTATATAGTATAGAGACATGCAGAGGGGGTTGGCCTAGTAAGTAAAATGACGAACATAATATAAGTACAACATAAGAAAAACAAATGAAAAAGGATTTCAAATTTAAAATTTCAATGTTTAAAAGGAAAAAAAATACTAACTACGAAAAAACGGCATAATTGTGTATGTTTCAAATAAACAAAGATAATAAAATAATACAAAATGCATAAAAATATAATCTACAAAGATCTTCAGGTAGTAATCAAGAAACAGAAAGTAAATAATTAAAATAAAATAAACTGTCAATAACTTACATATAATTAACATATTACATAATTATAAAAAATTGCAAAATTACAAAAAAACATAGATATTTTTTGACGAATCAAGAGTAAATTGAAACATTTTGAAAAATACTGAAATATTTAAATTTGAAAAGGTTTCAAAAGTCAATAGAAACATTTTGAAAAATACAGAAATATTGAAATTTAGAAAAATCTTCTACATGATAAAAAAGTGATAGATATCCAAAAACACATTAAAATAGTAAAAAAAAAAAGTCATTTTTGAATAGTAAGTACATAAATCCGACTAATTTCTACAATAAAAAGTATATGAAAGTAAATATATGAATATGAAATATATAAACATGAACTATGAGTAGGTAAAAACTTGTAATCATATATATATATAAGTAACGGCCTGAGTCAGGTGCTACTTCAATGTCAGTCGATTGTATGATTTATATAGAGGAGCGCTGAGATGAATAAAAAAGTGTTTTTGTTGCAACCGGGAGTGTCATTACTTGTTCCTTCTTTCTTTTCTGGAGTTTTCGAACCTGATAACACTTAACTGGTGCCAAAACCCAGGATCTGTGGATACCAGAACAATTTTTAGTCTCAAGAATTTTTTTTTCATTGTTCTCTCTGATTTACGGCAGGTAACGGAATAGAGAGAGCAGCAGTTCTGAACATCGAGAGTCAGAACTTCACCAACTCACTTCCAGATGCAGCCAACCAACCTCTAGCAGCTGACGACCAGCCTGTAGCTGCAGTCAACCAGAAGATAGAACAGCCTCTTTGGCGAGAGCTCATGCCACGAAACTGAAATGGACCAAAATCCGCACGGCAACCGCCCAGGACTTAAGAAGGCCTTTCTTAAGAAAGGCAGTTTCCGACATTGAAAGGTTCACCGGAGAGACAGGGAAGTTAAGCCATTTCCTGAAATGGGGTGAACGACTGATAGGTCGAATAGATGGAAAGACAGCCGAAACCCTGCTCGACAGTGAGGATGCTGAGGCGCTAAGGGCAGCAGTCGTCTGCAGGGTGAAAAGAAGTATTCTCAATCAAATTCAAGTGGATGAGGAGACATCCAGGAGCGTGATCAAGGCGAGATTGAAGAAGGCGTTTGGAGGAGGACGGTAGACCCCAGAAGAGGACATATTTAAGATGCTTAGGAAGACGAAGAAACTGAGACATTCTAATGGGCAGTATCCTGCCGATAAATTCAGGGAGATGATGGAGACAATCCAGGTACAGGTTAGGATGCAATTTCTATCTAATGCACTAAAGATTCAGTTGGCGAAAGAACTGGCGAAGAAGAAAGAAATGCCGAGAGAACGCTCCTTCGTAGAGTGTGCTCAGGAGTTAATAGACACAAGCGCCAGGGAACAGGAGGCCGGAATGGAAGTGGAAGAGCCGGGATGGACTCCGATCGAATACAATCGGCCAAGGAATACTTGTAACTCTTGACAAAAGAGAGGATACCGATTTATTTTTTAAATTGACTTTCTATAAAATATAGAAGGAAATATAAATATGTTTTTGACCTATAACATGGATTCTGAAGTCAGGTGATTTGACGTTTGGTTGCTAGAACACATCTGCATAGTCAATGAGGTACGATTGTCTGACGAACAGATGATAATTGACGTCATTTATTTAGTTAATTTTTTAATGTTTACACTTATTACCTTTAAATGTGACTGATTTTAATACTTGACGGTATAGAGGGACATTAAATAAATACAGTTTTAATCATCTATAAAAATGGATATCGAGGATATCAGTTCAGGTGATATGACGTTTTTTGGATGCTACTACACATCTGCATAACCAATGACGTATAGTTGATTGACATGTAAATGATAACTGAAGTCATTACTTGGAGCCTTCAACTTCTTCATAATTATTCATTAATTCAGGTCATTCGATTCATAATACTTGCAAGAAATTACTGCGTCTCATTAAAATGGAGATTTCTTTTAATCATGTCTCTTAGGCTATAGTGCCCTGATTGATACGGACTGGATACAAAATACGATCATTCCTATTTTTACATGGGGTAACTTCAATAAATGTGAACTAATATTAAGAAATTCCCAATGTATTAAAACTAAAATTGTTTATATTGACAAAATTTCATCTCAAAGGTTTAAAACTGAACATAATATATTCTATATTTACCTGCATAATAATTAGGGACCAATATCATAACAATATGATATATTTTATAAGATGTAAAAGAAAGAGTGTTTGAATGATGTATCAATTAAACCTAAAATTATAATTTTAGGAGGATTTCAAATAAAAATCCTTCAATAGATTCAATATATAATTTTATAAATTGTTTCTATTGTGTTTGGTACTGTGGTTTTGCTCTAATAAAGAAATATAAATTTAAATAATATTATTTCAAAATTTTTTGAGACAAGGTAATTATTTATTAAATAAAACCACAAATTGTATCCAATACTGTCTCAACACTTTATTTCTTATTAGTCCAACGTTTCGGCTATTCCAGCCATCTTCAAGGACATCTAAATATTCAACAGCTTAT
>NW_027104976.1:147120-152909 GCF_000696795.3 Halyomorpha halys | reverse complement strand
GAAATAAAGTGTTGAGACAGTATTGGATACAATTTGTGGTTTTATTTAAGAAATATAAATTGTTTTGAGGCTAAAATTGGATAACATTTATTTCATTTAAACAAAAAAAAAAAAACAGTCTCTAGAAAGTCTAAAGATTATATCAAATAAATATTTTTGATCGTATTTAATAATTTTAAGTATGAAAAAAATTACAAAAACCAAAAAGACGCTTCCAGTAAAGTATACCAAAAACCATTATTTTTATAAGGAAAAATCATTTCAGATTCGTTTTTTGCAAACTGCGAAATCCATCAATAAACATGTTCACATAAATTGAAATCAGAAACGCTTAGATTTGATTTTTGGAGGATACATCTTTTTATTTACCAATGTCTTACGTTCACGATAAAATTCGTAACTTCACAGTTTTATCCGATTCCAACGTTACAACAACTGTTGAAGAGCTGAACTTCCACACTTCCGACTCATACATATTTTAGATTCTGGAAGAAAAAAGAATAAAGGAGAGAAAATAGATTTAAATAAAAAAAAAGTAATTGAAGCAGTCTTAGAACTGGTCGACAGAAATGAAATTTTTGGAAATGTTATACTGTATTAAAACTATAGCTTAACGTAGAAAATATTAGTTCTACAATAATAATAATAATTAGAATATAATACAAGTCAATTCTAGCAGGATTTTTTTAAATATTGTAACAGGAAAGAACAGATAAGGAGCTCACTCAGTCATACCGGCACTGCCAGGATGTTCATGCCAGGATTGTTCAGCTTGCTACTCTCTAATTACAATATAAAAATTCCTGCTTGAATTGGGTGACGTTTCTCCTCCCCCCTCATCACCACTTCCGTTTCATCTAGTGTCACGAAATCAATTTATTCCGGAATAAAGTTTTTTTTTCTTAATTTGTATAACGTTGGTAAAGAAGTTTCACTCTAAATAATTTTTAAAAATTGAATTATAATTATTATTAATTTGTTTAAAAAGTTCCAGTTTGTTACCAACAAATATTTTTTCAAGAAAAAATACTTTAGAATTGTTTTAGAGTCCTCAAAAACTTTAATATGATTTTCATCAAATAAAAAAAATATTTTCTGTCCCACCTTGCAACGTCTGTCGGTCCCGTTTGTTTGAATAGTGTATGCATATATTCAGTATATGGTGATTTTTTTTTTTTAATTTTCTATCTACCGTTCGATTTTGTAAAATATATTTTTGTATCAATCAGAATTCGTATTTAAGGACGCTAAAAACGAATCTGACTTGTATTTTCTAAAAAATATTTTTGTTGGCCTACAGAGATCTACTTTAGTTTTTGTATGATTTTTCACACATTTAAAACTAACAATATTTTTTGTTATTTTACACCAAAATCATTCCGATTGTTTAGCATCATTATCCAACTATCTCATAATAATATGTATAATCGAAATAATTTAGACTGACTGAAATAAAACAACATATAATAAAAATATATTTGGACATATTGGACAAGTAAGGTTGTAATACAAGTGTATGATAGTGGTAAAATGAAAAATATTTTTGACTGTGAATTTTAATGGATATTTGACTTATTGGATAAAAATGTTTTGACCTGGGCAGAATAGCCTGTATGAAGTGTTTGGAAAAATATTAAATAATATGTTTCATAGTGAATTAAGATTGTCCCTGAAGATGGCCGAATTGGCCGAAACGTTGGACGTGTAAAAACAATAAAAGTTTTGAGACTATAATTTGGATAATGTTTTGAATTATTTAGTAAAAAATTGCCAGTCTCAAGAAAGAATTTTATGATTATAAATATTTGGACATATTTATTGTATATTGGACCACATATAATAAAAATGTTGCCGAGGAATGTGGTAGCAATTGTTGCTATGGCAGTGCCTATAAAGCTGAAAATTTTAAAGGTGGTTCTTATAATTGGGTGCAATCAGATTGGGTTTGAAACAGGCAGTATTTTATGGGGCGAAACAAGTTGAATCTAAGAATGTACATAGCTTATAACTCGAAAACCATATATTATTTGGAAAATTAAAGCTGCTTATTCGAAACATACCTAATTCTCTACAAGATAAAAAGAGAAGAATCATTTAAATCGGTGAAGCATTAGCAAAGGTGCCGCTAATTTTAATGTTGTTCCATAATCATTTAAAAAATTTTAGACACAGCTATAACATAATACATGGAAACTCGTCGATGGATTGAAAAAGCCAATACTACGAAGTGGATTATACATCAATAAAACCAGAAAACTGTAGACTATTTAAAGTAATATCTTTCTGTAGTAATGAGTAGTGTACTCTATTTGTAACTAAATATATCTAAGCACAAATAAGTATAATGCAGTTGAAGAAAACAGACAAATTACGTTTTAAGCGTCTAATTTCTGTCTTTTTTTTTTTTTTGTGCTTGTTATGAGACATACGTTTATGACGTAATTCAGTCAATTAGATACTATTGAGCTTCATCTCATCATGTGTTTGTAACCTGCAAGTATAATCCAAATTTAACGCAGATGAACCCAAGAGGTTCAGCTAGTTTGGTAATGAAATAGTTAATTACAAATTTAGAATAAAAATTTGAAAATTGACTTGATAGGTTTTGAACACCTCTATTTAATAACCTCCTACTTTGATAAAAATTATTTTAATTTAGAATCCAAAAAAATTATCTGAGAGTTTTGAAGTTGAACCTAAATCTTTTTTCCTTCTCAATTATATTTATTTTCTAGGTCGGGTGAGACAAACTTGGGAACAAAAAATTTAAATTTTTATTTAAGTCAAAATTATGATAAAGACATCTTTCATCGCAGTAAAATAACATATAGCATATAATTAAAATTTATAAATAAATATCTGAGGTTTCATTGCAGTAACAATTTTTTTTTTTTACTTATGTCTTTTAGTGTAAATGCCAAGATTTATTTCCCAGTCACTTCCCGAAATAAATATTGAATGTCCCTGCTGGGATTCGAACCCAAAACGTCCTACGACATTACATCCTCTATTGTTTCCTACCTATTATTTCTATAATCATCCAAGGAATAATAAAAAAATGCTTTTGTATGATCATTATAATGATATATCTCAATTGAATAGACAGATATTATACTGTATGAATACTAGAATTTACTCATAGATAACTTACATTTTTATAAATCAAGATAAACACGATTTCGTCACCTAGCAAAATTTTATATTACAAAGAATAATCCTATTTAGTAATATTTATTAAAAAATAAAAATACATATAGCACCCTAAGAATAAGGAGATTGAACATTAAATGATAAGGAAACCTACTTCTATTAATTAGGTTAAGTATTAAATGTCGTATTCTCCTAACAGAAATTAATAAAGGCAGGCAAAAGATAGAACAATAGGTCCGAAGGCATAATATCCTCAATCGTGGGACAATGTAGAACATTTACTAAAAGAAATACTGCTACTTCATTCTATAAAGTTTTTTTATGATGAATAAGAAATAAAAAATTGTTTTAGCTATATACAATAAAAATTCATTAATTATTTTATCATGGAGATTGATTCATTTTATAAGTATTATTACAATCGAACACCTCAATGCTGCAGATTGAGTTATAAGCCCGACTTGAAAAAAATTCAAAACGTGTTTTGAAACAGATTGGAGGAATATAGTCTGAGTGGCGGTCAATAAATGTTTCAAAATAGTAACAAAAAACTATTTATTGTTAACCAACGTTTCGCCCAACTTTGCTGGCCTTCGTCAGGGCTGATAAGAATCACGTTTTGATGTCAACTGCCAGTCTTTTGAAACAATTTTAGGACGTTTGTTTACTTTCGGATACTAAATTCATTTTAGTTTTATCATTAGTATATTTCGATTGCTACAACACCTACTTGACAAACGCTCTAAACTTCCCATTCACTACAAAAAATTAGTATACACTACAATAATCAGACCAATTTGGACATATGGAAATGATTTTGGGGCTCTACCAAACCATCAAATTCCTCTCACATCCAATCCTTACAATCCAAAATCCTACGCAAAATCCTTGATGCTCCTTATTACGTTACAAATAAACTCATCCACAAAGACATTAACATCCCATTCGTTGCAAATTTGGCCCAAAACAGATATGCGTCTTTTCATTCCAAACTCCGTATCCATCCTAACCCATTAGTTCTTAATCCCTCATCCTTAACAATCCCTGATAATCCTCCGAAACGATTGAAAAGAAGATGGCCCCAGTACCTTCTAATTTAAATTAATGCTTGAAGTACCACCAACGGGTGGTTTCTTCCCAAGATTTTCAAGTGTAAATAAAACAATCCATAGATTTACTTATTGTATTTCTTATTTATACAGTTGTAAATTACATTAAGTAAATAAATAAAAAAAGTATTATCATTTGGCTGGACGGGGCATGCCGTATACATTATACATTGGAGTTTCGCCGTAATAACGCTACACCCTCGCTATAACGTCGCATCCTTGCTATTTTACCTTATCCCTCTAACATTACACCTTAATAATGCCACATTCTCTCTCTATAGAGACTCTCCATCGTTATAAAACCGTGCGGTGTTATAATCACGCTATTTTTAATTTTATAATGTCGCCGTTGTTAGCGTTACTCACTATAATGCCGAATCCTCGCTATTACGGCGCACCATCACTGTTATGTCTACTTTCGCTACAACATCGCACCCTCGCTATAACGCCGAACACTCGTTATTACACTACATCTCCGCTATAACGCTAAACCCTCGCTATAACGACGCATCATTGCTACAACAACGCATTCTCGCAATAACGCCACATCCTCGCTATAATGACGCACCTTTGCTATAAAACTGCACTGTTACTGGGTGTGCCGTAACCCTTGCTATAAGACTGTGCAGCACACTCGCTATTAAGTCGCTCCGTCACTACAACTTCGAATCCTTGCTAATACGATTATTGCCTGCACAACCTGTCATTTCTGATTCCATAAACTGTGGAATCTTATTGGAAAGGCTATATGTGATTTTAATTATTTTCACCTTATCTAATACCTTTTCGTTTAATTCATTTTTGAGGTACCGAAGGAAATACTCAACTTGGAGGCATTTTTGGATCGTTTAGATTTGGGCTTCAAGGGACCAGAAAAAAAAAAGTTCGACTATATTAAAAAATTGAATACTCAAGATTATAATAAATATTTCAGGTAGTGGTTAGCGGCGTGACGGTCAAGTCTAGAAGAGTAGTGATCAAGGAACCTTCCCAGGGCAGTCTAGAACTCAGGCCGCATTTGAGCTGTACAGATTTGGTAACGTCACTAACTTTTTAGCTTCCTCCAGTTTGTAGTATATTGTAATTAACAAATAATATGACAAAATTGACGGTAACGAACAATTAGCTGAGTTCAAAACGTTAAAAGCATGAAGAGTTTATAATCTTCGTTATTTCCATTTATAAAGAATCGTCTTTGAAAAAAATTGCGAAAACGAATAAAAAGTTTTAAACTGTAAAATGTTCAGTAGTAGTTATTAAAACAAATTTTTTAAAATATTTTCATAATTAAAAGGGAAAAAATATATAGTATAAGTTTTAGAATTGACTAAGCGGTGTCATAAATACTCAAGACCAAATGCATAATAAGAAATTGACGAAGGCTGTGTGAACTTTTCAGTTTGACAATGGTATAGCGTATGTTGTATGTTATTTTGACATAATATAGACCCTATTGATTTTAAGGTTTGGAAATTAAATTATCTTTGAAATGGCTAAGTAGAATGTTCCTGTAATGGTAGATATAGATTT
>NW_027104976.1:137310-146290 GCF_000696795.3 Halyomorpha halys | reverse complement strand
TTCATTCTTCTGTTCATTACAGCTTTTGAAACACACAAATTAAATAATTGTATTAAAGTTACATATTCCATACATATATTTATTTAAAGATAAATAAATATATTTCTAGCCCTACCAGTAACAATTTAACCCATTTAACAGGTTAAATTTGAGCGAACTGTTTGATGATTTGCACAAATTACATTAATACCCCTATAATAACTTAAAGATACTAAAATAGCATGTCTGGTTCAAAGGTAACGCCAAAGATATCGTAGTACTGAATAGACAGAGATATCTGTTTCGATACTGTGCAAACAAGCATAATGCAAACACGTAACAACAACCAACTGTTCAAAGAACGAGTTCTGTCACGACCATTTGGATTTTGTTTAACGACTTTGCCCACAAGAGAATAATTAACAGAGACACGAATCTCTACAGGGAAAATAATGAACTGGATCAGTTGTGAAGGTATTAATTGTATTCAGACCAATGTCTAAATAGAATAGAGCAATTTGCTCGTCGAATGCAAACACGACCTTGTAACACATTAAATTGAAGAATATTCTAACGTCATTAGATTACATTGTTAATAATTAGGATTCAGTCCTTGGAGTGTATTTGAAGAAGAAACAAGTGTATATGTATCTGAAATGCTATTCTTAGAATTAGTCAAGGAAGAATTCAAATTTGTTAAACTTGATCTCCTTCCTTAAGGACTTGAAAGATACTTTAAATATAAAAATAGCAAACTTAATAAAATGAAAAAAAACAACAACTGAATAATGAATATTCTAAGATTGAATCACAGAAAAAGTGCATTTTTAAAGTCCAATTTGAATAAAATTATTTTAAAGATGCTGCACATTTATGTTGGTTGTGATTTGGCCTCGGGAAACATTTCGTTCTGTTGCAAATGCCAAATAGTTCTAACCGCCATGGCTGTATAGGATTGCCATTTTTTTTTTACAATCAAATACATCTTAATGTCATTTTGATAAACCTCTTGGGAGATATAAAAGAACAAACAAAATAAAAATTTTAGTGACTTCCTAGATTATGAAACTTCTGGCAAGAATGTGAAAGCCACATGACGAAATAAAATTCAAAATTGCTTGAAATAATGCTGTTTTGAATATTCTAAAATTCAGGTTTAATTGTTTGTATAGATATTATTATATTCCATAATATTAAGGCTCGGCCTCACGGAAGTCGGTCGGTCGCGGAGAGCAGCGATATCTAACCGAGGCGTTCAGGCGGTCGATTTGTATTACGCAATGTTGGATGATCTCGGTCAGTTAGAGCGCGGTCTACTACCGGCGGTCAATCTGTCGCTTATAAATTTACAGATTGCCAGCATGACTGCCCTACTGCTGTCTACGTCTGCGACTAAGATGATCTACCAAATGGATGTAATATGCTTCTATTATGGTATAATTTAGATAGAGACAACAATATAAGTTGAATATAAAAGAAAGAGAAAAATATTTTATTGAAAAAGGTGGCCTACCCAACTAATATAGACATTTATAATTATTCTAAAATATGCTGTAGTATATGTTTTTTTTTGTTTTGGTTATTTTTCCGTTATATATTCTTGTTTGTGTTTTTTAACTTAGTTTTTTTTATTATTGATAAATTTTATCATTGATAAAATTAATTGAGCTGGAGTGGACCTTTAGACCAAATTTTAATCGATAAATACTTTTATGATGTATAATTTAAAAAATACCAAGAAGTTGGGCAAATATGATATATTAAAGAAATACAGAATCGCAGAATTGATAATTTGAATGAAATGAGCAATCATTTAATAAATAATAAAAGGATTACTACTAACTGGACCGACCATACAAGATATCACGTCGTCACATTATCACAGGCCGCCTTCTATGTGGCAGGGCTTTCACAGTTCAACATGTTAGAATTATGGTATCGGACCTAGGAAATAAATAACTTTATAGAGAATCAAATGATCATCTTTTACAAAACCATAAGTGTCTTTAAAATATGACTTCTCACATCCCGGCCTCAAACGATTCGATTGCTCGAACTGACGAAAAAATGACATAATAAGTTACTTTAACTTTCCAAGATAGGAAATATACAGTAATGGGAAGTATTCGTGAAAAATGTCGAACCCCAGTATAACAGTCTCACAAAATGGCTGGTTGAAGTGTGGTGACAGCCTACACCAATTCTGAAACTGAAATTACATATTTAGGACAAGTGAATTCTGTCATGATATGATATCGATTTTTTCGTTAAAATGGACTGAGAGCAAGTGCCACTTAATGAAATCGATTTTTCAAATTTTTTTTTCGATTTCCTCCTAAATAGCACTAATAATTTAATTGAAACTTGGTATATCAATGTCACATTAGGTGGTTTTTAATATCAAATAAGATTTATCTTCATTTTAATAGCCTGAAAAAGTTTAAATTCAGATTTTCTAATAAACCCTCCTGTGAAATAACTTTCATTTTATTTATTTGAAGTAATTGCCCATCTCATATGCTTACTAACCATTAAAAATGGATAAGTATAAACTATGGAAGGATTTGATAATTAACTTAAGGAGATAAGAAGAAATTTAATTAAAAGTAAAATTAATACCTCGATTGAAATATAACAGTAAGATTGTGTCAGTCATATACGATATCTTAGTGGAAATAAATATTATATTCAAGGTGAATATATGGAAATAATTATATATATTCAAGGTGAAATACATTTGTAAATATTTTTATTGTTAGCTATGTATATAATGTTAATGTATCTGATGTATATCCGGCACCTTGGTGACAGAGGATTATTTCGAAATGTTAGTACATAATAAAAGATCTCATTAAATTAAGAAACGTTTTTCAATAAAATTGTAAATATTAAGATAAAAATACGAAACGAAAGTTTTTCTACATTTACATTACCTTAGCTGTAGCTTCGTCCCCTTCCTTTTCTTTCAGCATCTGTTGGATGTTTGAATAGGTGAGCTGTCTCTGGTTGATGTGCCTGTTTCGCTATTAATTTTGAGATGTGTTGCGTTTTTTCTTCGTGCAAGTGATATTTGTGATATCTGTCCAGATTGTGCTTGAATTAGCGAAATTTCGACTAGTGAGTTAATTGCCGAAACGTTAAGGGAATCATGACTTCCTGATTGGAATCTTCCAAACGCAATCTAACAATTGCTTTGTTAGAATATATGTTTTAGTTCTTTTATAGTGAGGTAAGTATAATCTTTTAACAATAGACATGGTTCCTATCGATGAAATTTTTATTAATGCCTTCTTTAAAGTTTAAATTGGACATATTTATTTAATATCGCTTTTATGCAGTTGTCCAAGTACTTTAAGAATGAGTGGATGAACATTTGACTAAAACGTTTTTCAGTTTGGAGAAAAGAATATTGTGATAAAAAAAAACATTAATTTCTACACTTTTTGTATCCAACAAAATCCACATATCCTGACCCAAGAAAACCATTAAATACTAGATATTAATCCGCCCAGTGTCCTGAAAATGGCCAATGAAGGATGAGAACGAACGAGGAACTCGTAGTTTTGTACGAACTGTGGAGATCAGCAGATTTAGATAGATATGAAAACGAAGATACAAATTTGATATTATCCTGTAATTAACTTTGGAAAGACCAAATTTGACTTGGCAGATTGTGATCAACGAATGAGAACCGTATGTAAGAGACACGTGAAGATTGTTGCTGGAGAATGTGATGTACTGGTTGTTGTATAACGAAATGGTGGTGAATTTAAAAAGACAAAATGACTTCATCCGGTAGATGTACTTAGAACAGGCTTCTTTACATTAAGTTCTCATTCACCATTCTATCATTTTGTGATTTGCGATATCCTTTTTCAATTTAATCAAACGTTGGATGAAGCTTTGAAATCTTCGGATAATGCACGCCTAACATTTTCTTAATACAAACACGTATTCCATAATTTTTAAATTATCTGAAATATGATACAGTTGGTACTTAAAGAATCGATATTTGCTCTAAAAACATGCTATGTGTAATTTCAGGGATAATTAAAAAAGTCATTTTGCTTGAAAGAATATTTTTAAATACTCCTTTCTATATTGTGTCTTGCATATCTTTTTTAAAATTGAAAATTGAGGCAATTTTAAGGAGTTGGAAAATTAAATCCCAGTCTTCATCATAAAAATATAAAATTATTTAATAAAAAAATCTAATAAAATCATTTAGTAAAATTATATACACAACAGAAAAGCTACAATTTCTCTATTGTGAACATAATTTTAGGTTTTTAATTATAGTTGCTTAGTTTTTCATATATGTAAAACTATGTATTTTTGCATAAATAACAATAGTATTCAGCGAGTTTAATTTGATTCGAATAAGGTTAGATATTGATGAAATAAATTAAACAATAAATTTGATTACGTCTGGATCTGGGTACTTTATACCCATTTTGAGTTTTTACTGCACGAATATCCGGTCTGTATTCACGACATATTCCATATCTAAATCTATTATTTAGACCGAAATTTACTAAATAATCAATCATTTTGATGACGGTAATTCAGTGATGAGATATATCAGATTCTTGAATGCATCTTTCAGAATCTTTTGCAATCTTCGACATTCTATCCAAAGTTTAAACTATGTTTCCAAGTTAATTTAATCATTCCTCTTTTTACTAGAATATTACTTTATTCACAATTCACTCTTTTAAAAATCTCCTTTCCAGTTTGCTTAAACATTATCTCGAAAGTCAATAACTTCACAGAAAACCAGATTCTGCTTTTCTGACCTCTACTGAACTCCCTGATCATTCCTAGACAATGCTACTAGTTTGTGCAACATCCTTAACACGTAACTCCTGATTAGCTTTTAAGGGGAGAAGGAGAATAATATTAAGG
This sequence comes from Halyomorpha halys, assembly GCF_000696795.3. Lineage (NCBI taxonomy): Eukaryota > Metazoa > Arthropoda > Insecta > Hemiptera > Pentatomidae > Halyomorpha > Halyomorpha halys. The sequence goes on along the minus strand of NW_027104976.1, from coordinate 141,406 downwards.
TTGCAAGATATCTTGTAGTTAAGATTTTTTTTTTATTTTATATGATCTTTGTATAAGCATTTTCTTTATATCTCAGAGTTGAGGAATTATAAATTGTAATAGTATTAGATTTTTTTTTCTCCTAGCATAAAACATTCTTAAACTCGCTCTTATGGTATGTATTTTATAAATTTAATTATTCATTAGGACAAATAAATCACAATGGACACGCTGTAATATTCAATTCTGTCCAAATTATTTCAGACGAATCTCCCAAATGTGGAAAAGCCTTGTCATGAATCTTCCGATATATCCTTTCTAACGGCGAACAGCTTAAAGTTGAACAATCGAGATGCAGTATCACAAGCAGAGATTCAGGTAATTTTTTTATTTGATTTAGAGCTATCAAGACTAACAGAAAAAATATTAATTTAGTTGTTTACTTCCTGCTGTTCATAAGGCTCATAAGCAAATTAAATGACAATTTAATAAATCTTATCGTTTAATTAAGTTTTCTTTATAATAAAGAGAAGGTGGTGCTCACTTTTAAAGCTGGAGAGAAATACTAACCGAAAGGATATCATAAAGGTCATAATTTAGAAATTTTAATGGAGTTTAATTACTTTATTTGTAGTAAAGTTCATCATTTAGGCATTTAATTTATGATTTTTCAAGTTCATTATAATTATTTTTAAAGAATAAAAATTTCAGACGAATCTTAAAAGTTTCGAGAAAAGAGTCAATATAAGTCGTGGGTCTTCAGAGAGATCCCATCAATCATCCTTTACAACGGCTTGCGGCTTCAAGATAGACGAAAGAGAATCTATATCGGAGGAAAAGCTAGAAGCAATATCCCGGCAAGAACTAGAAGCAATATCCCGGCAAGAGCTTGAAGCTATGTCCCGGGAAGAACTAGAAGCAATGTTACGGCAAGAGCTAAAAGCAATATCCCAGCAAGAGCTTGAAGCTATGTCCCGGCAAGAGCTTGAAGCTATGTCCCGGCAAGAACTAGAAGCAACATTGCAGGGACAACGAGATGTAGAATGGCTAGATGAGGATCAGGTTGTTTTTTAATTTAATTCAGATCTATTAACAATTAATTATCTGATTGTATCTGACTAACTATAAAATTATTTTATTTATGTATTGATTTATTTAATGTTACGGACTCTACCCCAATGGTTCATTGATTTATTAAATAATAATTCCGCAAAGATAAGGTTTACAATTGAGATTTTTACTTAGTTACGAAAAGGTAGTGCATCTTATGACAATGTGTGTTAAACGCACGGTTTGATTGGTCAACAAATCTGTTTTATGAATAAATAACACGTGAAAATGAAAAACGCTTCACAATATCATCAGGACCGAAATTATTAAAGCAAACAGTGACGAAAGCTGCTCTTGTGGATGTAAATCGTTGTCTAAGAAATATAAAAAAAAGTTTTCCTTCACTTTTTTGATTCCCTGATCTTAAAATTAATAAAAATAATTAAGATAACGAAAGTAATTCAAAATGTTGATGATTTTCTAAAGTACATTTTGCCATTGTCGTGGTTGTTAAAGTGCTCATCGTCATAAAATCGTTTTAGTCACCATAATGGGTACAAAAATTTCCAATTACGTTCACGTTTTTCTTGATAGTAATTTCAGTAAAGAGCTAACCTAAGAAAATTATTTGTTTTTTGTGATTAATTTATGATTAAAATGGGGTCCAGAAAATTAGTTGTTCTTGATAATCATCCTTAAGGTGGATCCACATGTTGGCCGCTCGCCACGAATCGGAGGCTTGTACAAATGCTCGGTAAACAAAGAGCGGGCCATCCACATGTCAGTGTTATTCAGAGAGGCAAGCATGGCGGACGTATTAGTGGTTTCAGCCATTGCACTTGGATTGTATTATTTTTATTACAAAAGAAGAAAATGAAAGGAAATTAAATATAAATAAATAAGATTAAATATAAAACTTATTATAAAAAGTACCAACAAACACCTTTAACCTCCTAACAGCTCTTAGTTGCAACTAGACAAAGAACAATGGTGTAGATGCTGCACGAGCGCTCTCACGAACCCCTTTGATCTGTGTTCAAAAAACCGACTCTCTACGGATCGACAACGAGCCTAGGCCAACCAAGCCAAGCAACCCATCCACATGCTCGCGTATGTCTGAGTTCGCCATGGCTTGGCCAACATGTAGAGGCCCATTTAAATGGTGAACTATGTTTTGAAAATATTGGGTACAGCTAAGTTTTGAAATAGCTAAGAAACATACTGCGTGGAACGGCCATCTTCGTCAGTTACCATATTTTACCTCTAACCAGTTATCACTTGCCATAATACCTACATTATTGTAAAAAAAAAAAAAAAAAAAAAAAAAAGAAACGAAGAAACTTCCAGCACTTTTTTTAAAAACCTGTCAAATCAGCTATGATCTATGCTATGACAACTATGATCTCTCATATGCTGCAAAAAATCTAAAATGAAAATTTTCAGACACAGATGTTTTACTTTCGGTCGTAATTCTTCATTTTTTAACACATGTTACTGTATTTATATACACAGATTTTATTTTTAATAAATTAATAGGATTAACAAAGTTAAATTTTAACTTAGAAGGTGCACCTGTAAGATTATATCAATAAATAATTCTAGTCTTATTTGAGCCGCTGAGAATAAAATTTATGAATATCAATTTTTTCTCATCAAAATTTATTTTCATAAAAAAATAAATAAATAAAAAAATATTAATTAATGATTTTATTAGCTTTCAAATACACATAACTTGTATGATATGCATGGGACTGGCTACTTGAACAGAGAACGCTGTTACTTCTTATCAGAATCATTAAAGAACTTTCCCCAAAGTCTTGAATATCAAAATTTCAGTTTCGACTTACACAGCTTTTGCTCTCAACGGCTCATTGTTCTAATAACATAGTTCATGTAAAATAAATGATCAAAACTGTATTTATTTGAATTGTGAAAGATAGGATGCAGTAAAAAAGAGAGAAGACCAAACGAAGAAGAAATATTAACTTCAACTTTGGTTAATTATATTCACATACTGCTCAATGAAAAAAGGAGTAATTAATTGAAATATTTTCAGAAATTATATTTCCAAGTTCTTTTTCGAACATTTATGTAATCACATGTTTATAATATGGTTGTTTGAATATGATAATATGATATTATTTGTATTATAAATTCATAATTATTAAATTTCTGTCAATTTTTTAAGAAAATAATTATTTGAGATGAGAATGTTTTTTTTTTATTTTTATTTTGTTTTTTCTAAAACTTTATTTTATATAAAATTAAGTTTAACAGGTTTTAATAGTTCACGAGATTCAACAGTCGTTATTACTTAATACTTTATTTGTGACGATGTTTCAGGAAACTATATTCATAAGAGATAGTGTTGGATTAAGTTTGGCATCGTTAGCAAGATTACCTTCGCTTATTAAAATATCTATTACAAAGGTTATTAAAACTGGAAAATATTACAAATGTTTATGTATTTATAAGCATACACTTAAAATATAAAGAGTCAGCGAACTCCTTGAGCAGTAGTCCTATCTGTTATGATAATCACAAATTCAGAGAAGTACAAGTTAATAACCAAGAAATCAGTTTTGTCGAACAATATGTTTACTTAGGATAATTCATCTCATTTAAAGATAAAAACAATTAAATCTTTTAGCACTAGTTACAAGTAAAATAATGATTTGCTTATAATAAAATAAAATATATTCCATGCTGTAATTGAACACTTGGCTATAAATGATTTATTGGCTATAAAGTTCTTTAGTACTTCAGTCCATAGTTCCTTAGTCGCAGTAGCCCTAACAGTCCCCTACTAGTACAAGAGCCCAAGAGGAAAAAAAAGGCAGTTATTTCACTCCAATTTTTGATTACTTTAATGAAAACTATGCTTAATTACTAGCCAAAATTTATAAGTCTGCCAAGTATAGCTAGGAGGAGTAGAAAATGGCGGCTGTTTCAAAACGTTACAAAAAAATTAATTTTTCTTTCGGAGCTCCATATCTTTAAAATTATCAACAATAATAATAAACATCATTTAAAGAAGAATGAATTTCCAAAAGTATGAGCTTTAATA
>NW_027104976.1:130178-137260 GCF_000696795.3 Halyomorpha halys | reverse complement strand
TAGGTCATTTTAGTTTTGACTGCCGTCAAAATAGCCCTGAAGAAGCCCTGCAACGTGGGGCGAAACGTTGGCTCATTAAATTAGTATATTTCTACTATTTGAGTTTTTCTTGACCGCACCCGGACCATATTCCTTTCATATTTTATTCTTCTATTTTTTTTAATAGAAAAAAATAATAAAAGTAGAAGGGATGGATTTTTTAATTATTCAAATAAAATTAATAAAAAAAAATATTCTTCATAATAATTTATACTATATAAATTATATTTAACATGGAAGGTGCTGCGGTTCATTATCGACATACATTTAATCTGATAAATCATTACAGGGACAGAAGATGCCATTCTCCCCGTAATGGAAACCGGTAAAGTTAGAAAAGTTAAAATTTTACGACTTACTACAAATTGCAAGAATTGTGGTAAAAAGGTTACTTAAAGAGGTTATTATATTAAAAGTTGCTTATAAACGGAATTTTTAGACTTATTTTTTAAAAAATGGTATTAGTTATCAGGAATACTACTCAAACGCCCGGTAAGTAAGGAACCGTGGTTAAAACTGTTGGGAAATTTAAAACTTGGATTTTTCGTAATGCCCTATCAAGTTTTAAAAAAATTCACTACTTTTTCTCAAACTCTTTGGGCTTTCAGTCCACACTTATTGTCTTATTCCTCAGGCAAAATTAATTACTAATTTCAAATCCACCACTAAAAACTACTAACTCATTTAAGCCACATGTTCGATAACGTTTAATAGTAATAGACTTTATGCCCGGTCTTCTTCATGCGAACATTTTTTCTCCGACTAAACAAATATTTATATTAAAATATTCAAGAATAAGAACAGTCCTGTCTTTGTGAAGGCTTTTTGGATATTTTTATTTCACGTAAATCCATTTAACTTTTGAAATTAATTGCCATCCTAACATACTACGGTTAGATTATAAATAGTTGACTTTTAAACCGACAATAAAATTGATGTTTTAAATCCTAAAATATTTTATTACTTTAGCTATGATAACGCCATTATTTTGAGTAATTTTGAAATTTTAAATTATTATTTATATAAAGATATCTCAGCAAAAACAAAAATGTTCTGAGGGATTTGAAACCAACAGAAGGACAAACGATTAAAAATAAGTTACATAATGTAAGAAACGAAAAATAAATGCAGTCAGCTAATATTTACTAAATCTATTTGTTTTTAGTAGAAATATTATAGTTTTCTTTAACATTAGAATTTTTCATAGCTTCAGGTTTTAATTTAAATTAATATTAATTTTTAAACAAATTGATTTCAACGCTAATGATTCATTAAAATATTATATTCTCCCTTGTAACTATTTTATGAAGAGGTTTTATTAATTAAAATATGATTTTTTTTTCTTTATGTTTACGGAATGCTTTTATAAGTTATAAAGTAAAAATAATTATAAACGATTGTGTCCTGCTAAACAAAAACAATACAACATTTTTCTAATTAAAAATAATTTCTGTCTTATAAGTTATAAAAAAATGGCAATAAATCATTTTGTTACCACTTATATTTTTATAATCTTGTATCAACATTATTTTACATGCAGAACGAAAAATGAATAACTTCTAACTTTCAAATGACCACATTACACGTAATGGGAGCCGTGATCTTCATGGCTCGGTGGTCTAGGGGTATGATTCTCGCTTAGGGTGCGAGAGGTCCCGGGTTCAAATCCCGGCCGAGCCCACTTACTTTTACATTAATTAATTAATTTTTTACAGATTTTTTCAACCTTAGTTTAACAATAGTTTTTATATTCTTATATAAACATTGAATGGATTTTTGGTTTGATAGTTGATATACAAAATTTGATCATTTCCTAGTTTTAATTTTAATTTTTTTTTTTATGAGTTTTGCCAAATAAACACTAAACTGAAAAATTATCTAATTCTAATTTTTTGTAGCTAAAATTTAAAAAGTGCCCTTATTAACAATTATAATTTGCGAATTTTACTTTCAAGTGAAATGTTTAGATCATCATAATTAGAAATCCCCAAGATAAAATGCAATTACCTCTTTAGAGTTTAAACACCTAAAAACCCGAACAAACGAGATAATTTAAGGTGTATTACCTGAGACTTTTCAAATAAACACACTTCTGAACCTTACAACCTCTGATATTCTTCAAATTTTGCATGGATGTTGTATAGGAATTGACTTGAAAATTTTATTGAAATATACTCGTTTTTGATTTACTGTAATTAAATAATTTTAATGGACTTTGAACTGTGAATCACCTCAAATTTTAATTTTGTAATTTATAGTCCGCGCTATAAATAGATTTGAAGCAACAAACAGTTAAAATAAATTCTTAATAATTATTAGTTGTTCCTCCACATGTAAGAAACATAATTTATTAATTTCATACCATATTGTTATACATAATACCGATCTCTAAGGATAACGGAGGAAGGTTTTTTCATTAATTTATAATTTCTTTATCTGAGTTTTGGATTTCAGAACATTAAACGTCTTTAAATTAATGAATGAATTATGAAATATGATAGCTAAAAAGAACCCATTCCAAGTCATGTAGGAATTCCAGGGAATGAACTGGCCGATCCCGCTGCAAGAGAAGCACTCGCGCTTCCGGAACGGGGTAAAGCAATTTTAACTCCATCAGAAATGAGCAAACCCTTTGAAAAGGAAATAAAAGATAAATGGCAATCTGTGTGGAAAGAAAGTCCAAGGAATAAACCGAAAATAATTAAAAAGGACCTCCAGCCGCAAATGCCGTCGTACAAACCAGGCTAAGAATAGGTCACACGAGGCTTCACAAGAAAAAGGTCCGAACTGCCAGTATTACAACAAAGATTTGACAATTAGCAATATTTTCCAAGAATGCCCATATTTCACATCACACCTCAACAGCTTAGGATTAAACCCAGATATTTCCAAAACTCTCGGAGACGATAAATCAATAGAATTAGTGTTTCAGTTTTTAAAATCAAAAGGTTTACTTAAAAAATATTACATTGAACGACAAGAAAATTATAATAGTAATAATAAAAAATAAATAAAATTAAACAAATATAAGCAAAATTAAATAAGGAATAAATGGCGTTGATGACCACTGATGTTTTGCGCCACTAAAGATAAACAAGCAAACTAAAAAGGAACCATATGAAAAGAATCATTAAATCTTATCGCTTAAAGGGGGAGGAAATGGTTTTATATTACCAAGAGGAAATAGAAAGAATGTTACTAGATTGTAACAGACCATGGGATTGCAACGACATAGATTGGAGCTGGTGAGCTTTTAAGAAGATCCTCCTAGATGCATCGAAATTGATCTGCGGAGAGAAAAACACCGGATCTGGTCTGAAGAGAAATGATTGGTGGAATGAAGATTTGAAAAAGGTGATTCGAGACAAGAAGACTTCTTGGAAAAATTACTTTAATCAGAAAAACCCCACTGCATGTCAAACGTACAAAAATCGGAGAAGTGAAGCCAAATTAATAGTAATTTAAACGAAGCGAAGATCCTGGGAGGATTTTGGTCGGAAGCTAGAAGAATGGAGAATCAGAAAGTCTTTTACGAAGTGCTCAAAGGAATAAGGAAGGGCCGGCCAACCTTCCAGAAAGAAATAAATGATCAAAATGGGAACATCGCCTGTCATGAAGAGTGCGACATGGAAAAATGGAGGGAATATTTTAAAGACCTATTAGAGGGGAGAGACGTTGAGGCGTGCGTTGCAGAGCAGGTTTGGGCTGAAGAAGAGTAAATCAGCTAAGAAGAATTCCAAGATGCTATGGGAAAAACAAGACTAGGGAAGGCAGCTGGGCTCAATGAAATCACCCCGGAAATGATTACGTACATAGCCAACAAAGGCCAAGAGATGTTCCTCCATCTTTTGACCCTGGTCTGGAAGAAGATCCGTAGAGACTGGGAAAACGCGGTGATTATGCCCATTCACAAAAAGGGGGACGATTGGGAGTGCAGCAACCATTGGGGAATATCCTTTGTCAGTGTACCTGCAAAAGACTACTCTAGAATTCTAGAAACAAGAGTGAGAAGAATAGTCTATTGCCAACTAGGAGAAGAATAGTATGGCTTCAGTAATCAGATATGCATACAGGATCTCATCTTCACGATGAGACCAATAATTGAAAAGACTGTTGAGACGGACAAAGAGGTTTCCGTCTGCTTCGTGGACCTCCAGAAAGCTTTTGACAGGATAATGAAAGAAGACATAGAGAAGGCACTGTCTGAGCGGGGTATAGGCCGTGGAACAACCTTGGCGGTGATGAGTCTCTATAAAAATATGAGGAATATGATCAGAACCAGAAACCACTTTTCAAAACAAGTTAAGACTACATTGGGTATCCGTCAAGGTTTTAGCCTAAGTCCTTTGCTCTTTATCATGGTTAGCTGCCAATGACCTCCGACATAACATAAATGTCCTCCAAAAGGAATTACCCACAATAAATATGAAGATTAATCTGGGGAAGACTAAATTCACGAGAATTGGAAAGAAACCCCGAAGGATAATGTGGGAACTAAGGGTTGGCGACAGAGATTAGAGAGTTTTAAATAACTAGCTCGTGAAAGTGGTTACATTGACGAGGAAGTGGTCCAAAGAATTGGTGCAGCAGAGATGTTCAGTATGGTCAGACGGGGTCTCCTAGGAAGAAGAGAGGTGACAAAGCAGAACAAACTAGCCGTCTATAAATTGACCTTCCTTCCTATTCTATCTTACTCTTCAGAATCATGGACCCTCACCTCAAAACACAGGAGTCAGTTACAAGCCATAGAAATGAGGTATCCGCGAAAAATAGAAAGAAAGACACGGAGAGATAGGATACGGAACGCCACAATATGGGCTAATATCTACGTCAGACCGGCTGATAAAATTCTGGAAGATCACAAACTACGATAGTTTAGACATTTTCTTAGGGTGGATCCAGATAGAAGCGCCAGGAAGACATCTCCTGGTAGGACAGTGTAAGTGGGGCATTCAGGAAGCGTGGAATGGATTGGTGGAGGACAAAGAAATTTGGGCCAGACTCAATAAACGGGATCCTCAAATTGCACAGGGGTAGAGGAAATGACTTTGATAAGTAACTAAAACTGTTTAGACAACCTAATTTTTGGCTCGATATCTCAAAAAAATCTTTTTTAAAAATCCCATAAAACCTGCTGTAAATATCATAATATAATATATACTATAAATATCTATAAATCACTCAAATTTTAATTTTGTAATTTATAGTCCGCGCTATAAATAGATTTGAAGCAACAAACAGTTAAAATAAATTCTTAGACATCTGTACGTCGGATACTTCCATGGATATTGTTTTTCATAAATCAATAAAGGCGTCCTAACAACTAGAAATCAAAATTTTATGAAATGGTTTTGTCATATCTATTAAAGCTCGTAGTTAAGCAAATTTACTCTTCTTTAAATGATGCTATATTAGGTTTTTTAGTGTTGTTGATAATTATAAAGATAAATTAATTTAAGCGGCCATTTTGTATCCCCTCTACCAATACTTGGCAGACTCATAACTTTTGACTCGTAATTATAAATAATTGTACATATTTATCATTAATGTAAAATAAATTCATGTGAAATAGCTGCTTTTTTTCTCCTCTTAGGCTCTTGTAACTATGGACTAAAGTAATAAAGAACTTGTAGTAAATTATCATTTTAGTGTTCAATGACAGCATAGAAAATATTTTATTTAATTATAAGAAAATTATTATTATACTTTAAACTAATGTAAAAAGAGTTTTAAGAAATTAATCAATGAAAAAGAGAAAATTCTGTAAATTGTTGATTAACCAGACTCATCCCAAGGGAGAGGTTTTTAGTTCTGTAAAGAATGTAAATATGAGTGTAAATAGTAATATTATTATTATTATATTAAATGATAAATTTATAATTTAACTTTAGGTACTACAGTCACATGAATACAGGCAATTGCCGGGTACGAGCACTAAACCATCATCAAATGAAGAAGGGGAGGGAGTTTCGAAAACTAATCCATCAAAAAAGGTAAACTTCCTGAAATATTTTTAAATCCAATGGTTGTCAATTGGATTTAAACAATTATTTCACATCACTTGTTATTAGGAATAACAATAGCCTTGATTAAAATATTTGATTGTTAGTTTAGATAGGTTTTATCAAAAGATTTCTAACACTCACCTATTTCAACTCTTTTCTTGTTTCTCTATTCACCTAGTCATATGCAGCATATTGGGATATTTATTAATAAGACTCCATTTAGTAACATGCTAGTTAATGCTCCTATCTTTTTATTGTACAACAATGATTCATTAGCAAAAATTATATTCACTTCAAAATTATCGTAGAATCAAACAAATGCGAAATTAATAACTCATGGACATTAAACATATGATAATATTATTGCGATCTTATTTTTATCATATACTAGAAAAAAAATTATTCACTTAAATAAATGCAATTAAAATAGCTGTGTTAATAAATTTTAAGGCTCATATTTAAATCACTTACTACAAAGGGTAACTCTACTTCTCAAATTTTTATTGTTTAACTTTTCCTAAAGTATTTTTATTTAATTCATTATCTCCAAGTACAGATCATTGCTGTTACATTAAAATTAAGTTTTCTTTATTCGATAATAATTTGAAATATAGAGATTATACGAATTGTTACATTAATAGCTAGCACAGAAAAATTCAAATTCAAACTTGTAAGGTATTCATTAACTTATTATGTTTAAATTCATGGAATTTTTAGACAAAATTTCAGAACAGATGGAACAAAAATTTAAAGAGAATGAAGCGGCTGATGAACAGGAAATAAAACACAACCAGATTATAATAGTTTCCTACTATCTTAGCGACGAAAATAACCCAGAAGACAAAAAGGTGAGCAGAGAAAAAAAATTTAAATAACCAAATACATATTTTATTCTTGGAAGATTATTGATTGACCGTGTGTGAAGATGAAAGGAATATGGTCCGGGTGCGGTCAAGAAAAACTCAAATAGTAGAAATATACTAATTTAATGAGCCAACGTTTCGCCCCACGTTGCAGGGCTTCTTCAGGGCTATTTTG
>NW_027104976.1:112667-125463 GCF_000696795.3 Halyomorpha halys | reverse complement strand
TTATTTATAAAATATGGATTTTCGGGCAATGGTACTTTTAAATGCCAGTGAAAAAACGAAACTATCATATCAAAAACATCTTTTTCACAGCTTATCATACTATTAGCTATTTAATAATATTTGGCGCCAATTCGATTCCGGCAGAGGCGGATTATTATTATTTCGTGTCGGTCCCACGGGATGAAAATTCGATCCTCCCACTCTGATTATAAAAGTTTGGCAACCTTTAGATAAGTCTCTCCCTCTCCTCATTCCCCTATTCTACTCTATAGGAATTTTATTTTTAAATCATACCTTCACTTTAATACACTTCGTATCAATCACACCGATACTATGACTTAATAAGCTTCATTCAAAAACTCAAGAAAAAAAAAATGGCGGTGTTAATGGAACCTTGAACACCCTATATACACACAGTTATATTTTTCAATATCCTTACGCATATAAATTTTTATTGTTGAATATTTAATATTCGTACGAAACTTCTTAACAATTAAATGAACATTCTATTGTTCTAAAACATTGAAAACGGTTAAATGACAAAATTACCTTTAATTATATTTCTGTATTAGTGTTACGTGTGGGCTCAAAGTTTTGTGATAAAATACTAATAAATATAAAATATTAAACTCATTGTATATTATAGTTATGTGTCTTTTTTCCTTTTTGATAGGTGACATTTTCTTTGTTACATGATCCAGAAAATGAATCAGATGCAATTCCAGATGATGATGATGATAATAAGTCTGAAAAATCACAATTATCAGAAAGAACTCATCAAGGTATATTAAATTATCAGCTTATGTATTTTATGAATTTATTTAAAGATATTGAAATCTCAATAATCCAAATGTCATTACACATTTTGTAAGTCATACACCTTAATGATTGCTGGATATAAGCTCCAAAATTGAACTTTTTTGTTTAATAATTATTGATTTACAACTAGTATGTAACATTCCAACAAAAATACTACAACTGACAGCGCGAGGGAAGTCCAGTGCGAGGACAAACCAGATTTAAAAAATCATTATTTATAATTATTACAAATTTAAGAACATTTTTTGTATCGATTAATTAAAATAAAATGGTCACCCATGAGGTAGTCAACGAGCAAATAACCTAAGATGATTTGTTTTGTTTTTTGGATGAAATAAAAAACACATTTAAAGAAAAAATGTTAATTTTAAAATTATAATTATTAAATATTAAAACCAAAGCAAATATTTATTTTAAAATTATTAGTATAGTTTTTAAATTAAATATTGGTAAAAGAAAATGAATTCCAACTGAATAATTCATGGAATTCCATTTACGAATTCTCTTCTGTATATAGTCACTAAAATCCGGAGGATTAAGGAACTATTTCGCCTACTAGTCCATAAGAATATCTCATGTGGGTTATTAACATGTTTTTTGCCTAGATCTAGCTTCCACATCGAAGAAGGTCACTAAGCCTAGTGAAAAAAACATAGAACCTGAGGTATGTTTACATGTTATTTATTAACGATGATTCATATTAACTTAATTTGACAATAAATTTCTCTCATGTACATTTATCTGTCCATTCCAAAGGTTATGAAATTTCGACAGGGAAACTCACCATCCAGCTCCAAGGTTTCCTTCCACGAAGGTAGTTGGACTTCATATCCAATGCTGGTAAAATTCCATAGAAACCTATGACGATATTTCTAATTTCTTGGTCCATAAAATTGTTTGAATCTTTAAAAAAATCTTAGACAAGGTTTAACGCAAAAATCAGAAAATTAAAAGAGCTATCAGAGATGCATTCAATGTTCTCGACATTTATAATCCATTTTCGACCTTTCATAATCCATGCATTTGATGAACTTTCATTAAATGTTCCATTAAATAATTCTATTACAACTCTACTATGGATCTATCTCCTCTAATAATCACATTTTTTTTTCTTTCTAAATCAATAATATCTGTTAATAATAATTAAGTATGGTGATAATTTATTTATAAATTTGATATTATTATTAGAATATTGCAAGACCTACTAGTTAGACCTGGCTATTTCAGTAATTTATACTATGGGAATATTTAAAATTTAAATAATGATAGAGAAGATGACTGTTGATAATATTTATGAGAAGAAGATGGTGGGGTGTGCGGTCACTGAAAAACTAGTGCCAACATTTCAGCCATAATTTCTAGCCTTCATCAGGGCTAAGGACAAGAAGTGAGGTAAAGTGGTATGCGGTAACATTCTGAGTTAAAAAAGTATTCTGAGTTAAAAGTGTGTCGAATCTACCGGAAGTTTAAGAATAATTTACAAGTTACTTGGATCGGTAAAAATAAGAAATGTAAAAAAGAAAACATAAAAATGGGACGAATAATTTAAAAATTACAAAATAACATAAAACATCGGAGGGAAAATTAACATTAATACTATTCCAATAAATTAAATATATGGAAATATGTTAACAACGAGTTCTGTTTGTCGGTTTTTAAATTGACAGCAGAAGGTTCTAGTTGAATACAAAAACTTTCAGAGATAAGCGTCATGGTAACGAACTGTGGCAAGTAAAGAATTTTTATCTAAATCAAAGAAATGGTTTAAAGATGAACAATGTTCTGAGAGTATTGAGGAAGAATGATTATGTGAGGAGAAACAAGATTTGTGTTGTGTGATGCGGTCTTTTAAGAGGTTTTTGGTTTCACCAATGTAAGCGGAATTACAATTGGGAGTGGAGCAAAGGATGCAGTAGAAGACTTGTGGTCGGTGTAAAATCTTGTTTCTTATTCTTAGCTCTGATGAAGCCTTGGAACTCTGGCCGAAAGTTGGTACAACATTTATTTGTGTTATTCACTGAAATGCGCAATTCACGCACCTCACAACCATCTTCTCATCATATAAATTTAAAATAATATCAGATTAGTTCTGCCCAAAAGTTAACAAAATCGACTTTTAATACGGCCAGGCCTCTGCAATCCTTTAAAACTTATAGGATTGATATGAAAATATTATTTAATATTTTATAATTTATTCCAAAATCAATTGAATCAGTAGAGTATTACCCCGTCAGTGTTTTTTCCACGGTAATTTTCCACTTATTACATATTCTTCTTGGATAAACAAAATAAAAAACGTGGATATGCACTAAATATTCAATTAAATAGATTCAACTCGTTAGTGTTATGTTATTAGGTCTAATCAGTCACTCCTACTTCATTTTATTTTCAATGGAAAATGATTTTTGACTAGATAGGAACAAGGATTGGAGAGAGTGAGAGAGATATGCTAATAATGCCTTTTTGTGAATTACATGCATTTTTACAAACGAGAATATTAAATTATTTTATTGTTTTTAAACAATGAAAAACAAAAAATACTCGATACTTGCTTCTTTTGAACTGTTGTAAACACTGTCAGACCACCTAAATTGTTGATTTTGACAATTGTGCGCCGTTAAGAACACATAAATTTCATATTATTAAGAAAAATTAGACATATTAAATTATACAAATACAAAATCTAACTTACCGATTAAAATAATTTTTTGAAAAAAAGATGGTGGAAGTGGCGGCAGACTTTTGCACAGAAAATAGTCAAATCAAAATGTATTGATTGCCGACGTTAGGCCTATACTTCAGCCCTTCTTCAGGGCTACAAAGAGGAAGATACATTAGGGACGAAAATTACAGAATAATACTAGAAGAATGAATATAAACGATTTAAAAAAATAAAAATAAAAATAGAAGTAGTATTTATACTATAGTATTTATCAATACGTTTCATTTATCATCGAGTATTATAGAATTTTTTTTATAGAAAATGGGACAATGTACTACTAAACATGCTAGTAGCGTGACTGAAACGATTTCTGGCTCCGATTCTACACTTCATCACGTGGATATTCCAGATAGAAAACGGACCAACAGTTTATTTAAGAGATTTCTAAATAAACTGAGTCTTAATGACAGAAAGTCAGCAGAAGTTAGGAAATATATTAATCATGAGCTGGAAGCTGAGGAACCTGCGTCTGCCGAGGCGAGCAGGAAAAACAAGCCGGAAGAACAAGATCATCCTTCGCCGAATATAGTGAAGAGAGCATGGGACTCAGCCAAGAAGTTCTCAACGCTGGGGTTGGCTGCTCCTTTGCAAGATAAAGTGACTCGGAAAAGGAGTACTTTGTCGAATACGAGTAAGGATGATGTTTAGAGAGAACCAGGATATTTTAAAGATAAAACTGAGTTCAATATAGATTGATGTATATCCATGTATAGACATGAAGGATATTCATCCATAAAGATCTACAGTTGAATTAGCACATACTAAATTATAAAAGTATCGAACGAAAACAGAAAAGCCCTAAGTAATAAATTATATGAAATCAAATTTAGTATTATTTATCTAGAAGATATATCGGATAATATTTTAACTCTTTGGCTAGTTGCGTCGAGTCTATATGATTTTACATTCAACTTGTTACTAAAGGCCGGATTTTCGTCCAGTAAGAAATCTAAAAACGGGCAAGCCCAAATTGTGAACGGATCATCAGAATCCGTCAAAAATCAACTACATAGTGTAATTTAAAATAACTAATCAAAGAAAGAACACACATTATATATATATATAAGTTTTTATGACCATGAAGAGATTTTTACATAATCCCAAAAAACTACTAATTAATAATATTCCAAAAATATTCATCATTTTTGTTAACTTGTTCTTTTTTTTTTTGCTTCCTTGCAGTAATGAAAAATATTATTTAGTGCCTATCTAGCTGTAGTCAAATTTGAATTCTGACATGATCGATCAAATCATTAATCCGATTTTAATGAAATGTTTAGGGAACTTTAGCAGGTATCCATCTAGTATTTTTGCTTACGCCTGGACAAATGTATTTTTCTTAGCATATCTATATTTTAAAACTGTTGTCCGATTTTCCCTTATTTTGAGGAAAATTGAGGATTAGATTTATCGTGGTCTAATATACATTTGATCAAATTCCATTCATTTAATCATGGGAAGAACAATTTATTTTTTCATTAAACGCAAGTTTCATACTTCTCCCGTCCATTTTATTCTCAAACAACTAAATTTAATAAAAAAGAAAAATAATTAAACAATATCTTGCCATATTTATTTTTCTATTCTCAACTGGCAAAACAGTTTAGTCCAAGTAGCCAAAGAGACAATTTGGCTAACATGTTTGTTTATTAATAATTTTCTTAGTACAATTAAAAATCTTACTTATGAATCTCTATTATTTTTTTTTATAGTAAATATTTGCTAAACATTTTGTGAAATTACCGAGATAAAAAATCTTTTAAAAATATGCCTCTTAAGGTAAAGCAAAAAACATAATTTTTTTAATTTAATTTATTTTATAAATGAAACTTTTATAACTGAACTCCTCCATAGGACGCTCTGGAATGGAAACGTCAAAATTCAACTGAATTATTGTACTATCAGTTATAAAGGAACTATTAGTGGAGTTTCACTAATATACAATTAATGCTCAAATAAGTTTTTTAAACAAAACATGAACTAAGTATAACATCGAACACACTTGAAAGTTTGGTGGTCAGTGTTTGTATAAATATTAGGAAATTAATAAATAGTTATTTTTTATTTTGTTAGCAAGCTTTAATTATTATTTCTTTCCCTAAAGTCACCTTAAATTATTTCTTAATGGCTGATTTCAAACAAGGAACTTTCGCGCATACTCGGAATTACTATTCCTTTCTATATTATGCTTTTAAAGATAAGATAAAATCTTTATTATGAAGATAAAACATAACATTGCTAAAAAATAAATTTAATTCACTGTATATTCCTGAGGTTTGATGCAGGAATATCTGAACGATAAGAATGTTTGTTGGCAAAAATGCTTTTTATAAAATATTAAAATTCAGGTGTAGCTCATCTATATTTTACATTTATTGGTTGTTTTTTTTTGTAAATATATTTTTTACAAAATCCTATTGAATTCAATAATTAATGGAGTAAATAAGTAAGAAATTCATATAACCATTGAATTGTATGTATTATGAAATAATAATTAAATGTACAACAACAAGGACAAATGGTTTATAGTCAATTATGGTTCTATGATAAATAATTATAATTATCTTTACTACTACTCTCGAAATTCTAAAAAAACAATTAAATGATTTCATATTTTAACATTTTAAAATATATAATTAATAAGAAAAATTTATTTTTAGTGTTAGTACACTGCAACAATGAATACGTTGCACGTACTCAACACTTACTAAAAATAGACAAGGGAGCGGATATAGTAGTGGCATACTATGAATGAGTTCTAATCAATGGGATCTAACTGCATTGTATGCAACAGGTTGCTTTGTACGGTAGTTCCAGTGCACTCGACCCAGTTACAGGTTGTCGGAGAAGGTAATTCTTCTTAAGACTTCATTCAAATCGTTAGTGGGAAATAAAACAAAAATTTATAAAATTTAATTCTAAAATGTTAAGAAATACACAAAGACAAGTAGAATTATACTGTTAAAAAACAATAAATTTGAGCTAATATGATTGTGATAAAAAAAACCTGCTATTATTTAAATAGAAATTTTAAATCATTCAATGTTTTGCAATAAAGACGTGTTATAAACAATATTAAAGCTGGGCTGTTTGATTATATTTAATGATTTTTTTTTTTCATATTTCAGAATTATACTTAAACTTTAACTGAACTCATAACTATGAATTCTAATTTATTCGTTCCAAATAAATAAATATAGTTTCTAGTTACTAAATTTCGTGATTTGTTGAAGCAAATTTATAGGGGGAAAAAACATGAAACCTCTAATTTCTATAAAACAAGTTTTAACATCTGGGTATTTTTTCATTAAAAAAAACAACAATCCTGTTTTTGTTTTATTTTAATTAGAATTTTTTCGTGTTAACAATTTAAATTTATTTTAATTAATTAATTAATTTGTTTGGCATTTATATAGGTAAATTACAATAACAAATAAAAAAAAAATAGAAAGAAAACTTATTTTGAACATAAAAGTTAGAATAGTTGAAATAAAATTTACATAAATATGTACTACTAAAGTAAATAAGTGAATACTTGTGGAATGGAAGAAATAAGAATATACTAAATAAAGATTTTGTGGGAAGATACTCGGACCGTCTTCCTGGCGGTTGAGAAAATTACAAAAATATATGAAAAATTATTTATTTGTAACCACTGTTTTGCTCCTCACCTGGACCCGGACCATATTCTTGCAATCAATTATTTATGGTCAACCAATAATCTTCCAGTAAAACTTTACCAAAATAAGGCAACTTCAATTAGTTTAATTATTATCAAATGAAAATCAACACAATGTCATCTATATTTTCACAACCATATTTATTTTAAGTATTCCATTTTTAGCTTATTTACTTTAAATCGAATGATATGTATAGAATAATACATACATATGGTCATGAAATTAAAATCTGTGGAATTATGGAGAAGATGGTCAGGGCTGAGGTCAAAAGGGAAACAAGAATATTTAACTATTTATTTCCGGACGTTCCGCCCTATTTTGTGGAGCTTCATCAGGGTTGTTTCAGTTGAGGTCAATTATCAAATGAAGCTCTACAACGCGGGATGAAACGTCAGAAAATAAATAGTTGTTAACTATTTTTGTATCTCTTTTGACCGCAACCCTGACCATCTTCTCCATAATTTGAAATTATACGGTCAACTATTTTAATATATAAAATCGAATTGTACTTTTTTACCTCCAATATGTAGATTAATAAAAGAATTAGTAATATAAAGTAGTTAGTTTGGTTTATTACGAGAAAGTGTTTTTTTTTTTTTTTTGCAAATTTACTTAAAAAATATATGTACATTATACATTTGATTACTGATTGAGTAATTAACGATTATTTATATAAGTAACTAAAGTAACAAAACATTAACTTTCTTTAAATTAAATTCGATTTACTCCAGTCTTTATGACTCTTTCATATATGAAATGTGTATAAAATGTTGTATATCGAATAAGTAAATATTTTTGTCTTCCATCAAGGTTTTTTGCTTTTTGTTTTTTTTTAAAACAAAATTTAATATATTTAAGTAATGCATATTCAGGTTCACTTAGAACAAGGAACCGACAAGAAAATATTAAAAGAATTATTCTACTTTCGATTACGAAACTCAGAAGATAGATGAATTCAGGTTTCTGCTGACGAATCGCACCCTATTGCAATAACGCTCTGTGAAATTCCGGAATATAATATTCAATAATAATTACTCCCTACTATTAAATCCCACGATAATTCCAGCATTATTTCCTAAAAAAACATTCTCTACTGGACTTCGGATTTTTTTGTAGCAGTAAAATATTAACCTAAAGAAAATTATAAATCAGGCCGCAGGAGGTGGCCGGCCCAACCCTACTATCGGCAGTGGGCTAACAATATTTCATTTACTAGTTAATTCAAGCGTTCTTTATCAAAGAAATAGAGCGAGGAATTTAATAGATTTTTTTTACTCTACTGGAAAGATAAACTTACCCATTTGGACTCAACACGAAAGAAATTAATCCAATACACCAGCGAAAACTGTTTATAGAGTCAGTTCACATATAGAGTTATTATTGTAGCAGTACAATGTCCAATAACCTCTGGTTCAAGAGCATACAGGGAGAAAAAAATCAGTTATTTCACCTCAATTGTTGATTACTTTAACGAAAACTAAGTATAATAACTAGTCTGTTGATGAGTCTGCCAAGTATAGTTAGAGGGAAAAAAAAAAACTGGCGACTGTTTCAAAATGTTAATAAAAATTCATTTTTCATTCGGAGCTCCATTTTAGTAAATTTACTAAAATATATGCTTTTGCAGAGCAGTTATTCATTTAGGAAAATATCATGATAACTACTTTTCCTACGAAGATAACCCTCATGAACTACTTTATAGCACATTAAACTAACTTTAGTTTAATAGACATCTGTACGTGTGATGGTTCCTGAAATATAGATTTCCAGCAATAAGTTCACATACTATTGATTTTTTATGATATGATCATTTAAAAAGAAACAATATCCCGAAAACTATTAAACATAAACTAGTTTAAATAATGTTCTTTTTGGTATTCTAGTGTTGTTGGTAATTTTAAAGATATGGAGCTCCGAATGAAAAATGGTTTAAACGTTTTGAAACAGCCGCCAATCTTAATTCCCTTATATATAATTATACAACTATAATTGGCAGACTCTTCAATTTTGACGAGTAACTATTTATAGTTTTCATTATAGTAATAAAAAAGTGGGGAGAATTAACTTACTTTTTTCTCCTCTTGAGCTCATTACAAACACTATTAGTAGTTTGCTCCAATTGCGTAGAGGTAATATTTCCTTTAATAGAGTTACCATAATTTTCTTTATTGGTGTAAAAACAGTTAAGCAGTCATTCGCTATTCGTTTCATATCTAACGCTCATTGCATTTAATAATTATTTACATGGTAAATAATCATCAGAAAATATCAACTACAATGTGCTATGTATCGAGGAATCAGCCACGATTTCAACAATATGTCGTTTATTAAGGTTTTTTGCTATCTGTCCTCGATACCTGGTTAGGGTAGGAGTCTCTTACTGAGTCTCCGGATATGAAAACATCTCTATTAAGTTTGTCACATTACCAGAGGCCCCTGAGAAAATTAGAATGGCTAACCTTTAAGTATCGAAGCAGAAAATAGGTTAGGACGAGGGACCAGAATCAAATTAACCAGGCAGATCCTTCCTGGTCAGTTTAACTTTTTTTTTACACATCCTCGGCCCTGAGGAGGGGGACGCCTGCCTCGGGAGTCTTCGGACATCGATCACCAATCAGAGAAGAGATTTGGAAATAAGGTAACGCCCTAAAAGAGAAGTGGGAGAAAAATACAGAGAGGGAATTTAGAAGAGAAGAACAGGACACTCTACAGGAAGGGCTAGACGGAGGCAGACTCAAGAGGAAGGCTCAGACGAGTGAGGACTGTCAGGAGGACAGTCAGCAGGATGCGCTTCGACCAAACGGAGGCCAGGAAACCTGGACATCCCTGATGAAACAGAAGACACCTACGGCACTACATCCCACGGCATCAGCAGCTATAAGTATAAATTAACTAATAAGTAATCATGTAATAATTTATATTTTATGGCAACCTTTATCTGAATCATTTGAATCATTTTAATTATAATAACAAATTGTAAATAAATACTTAGTTTCTTTATATAGTTTATATACTGTTATATATCCCAATATACCACTCTTTATTATCCTATATGATCAATGGTAAGAACATTTTATGAATATAAAGGTATTTAATTGGTAAACTGGTAAACACACAAACAGCCTTTGGAAAGGAATCCAATTATAATAATAGTTTTTTAGGACTCAATTTATAATCAATTAACTAATTTATTTTTGGATAATTGCCTTCAGCGATTATCCTGGCATCCCAAGTAAATCAGCTACTAGTACATAGCAAATGATCATCCACATCGCATTTCAGCGCTGTGTCCCGCTATCCTGACTATGCTTATTTTGTTTCGAATTTTAACCAAACTAATTAATCACCAAAAAGATTGTTGTATAATGTTAAACCTAAACTTGTTTTTTTTTATGTGAGCTTACTTATAGTTGCACATAGGAGTAATAGTCTTAAAAGCTTTTATTTAAAAAAAATTATTAAATTTGCGGTTTCAACATAACGCAGGATTTTTTTTAAAGAATGAATTTTCTTTTTAAAATGGGATCGAGGCTTTAACAGACATTATTTAAAATTTGTTGTTTTACAACAAGATGATGACTTTGTATGGCTCTAAAGATGTGCAACCCGTGGTTTTGTTAAATGAGTATTGGCTATATTTTTAGATACTAATAAATTTTGATTAAAAAAACTGTAACTATGACCTCTCGGAAAAAAATAAATTTTATTCCTATCAATAAAAAAGTACATTTATTTTATTTATTTTTTTTTATTGTTTTAAGGTTTAGTCTATTAATATTTAAAACATTACTTATCCTAATCCGCTTCCTCATGAATGAAGATGACCTGTTTCTAATTTCGACTCACGAATTATGTTCACCGTGAACTTAACATTGTTATGTATGAGAGTACAAAAAGTTAAGTATGTATGTCTCATTTGGACCATTCTCATGGCCTTAATTTTTTACTATCTCAATAGACTAAAAATTGAACTAAAACATCAAAATCAATGTTTCTAGTGAATTTAACTTTAAATAGACCAGATTTTCCACTGTAGATCACATAGTTCACCCATACCTAATAGTATATAGAATTTTTTCTTTTAAATTTTTATTTCGGAGACCTAATTTTTAATAAATAATTATATATCTAATCAAGTATTTTTTTTTATTACTAAACGGGTTTTTATTTGTATTACTACAAAAGAATAAGGGCCACATAACCTATTGGTCACATATAGATTACCAACATGAATGGTAAGTTGTTATGTTACAGTAAACATTGCACAGTACTCCAAAATTAATTATTTTGTATCTTTTATTGAAAGTACAAAATAGTATCTTGTACTCCGAGCAGTAAAAAACAAAATAGTATCTTGAATTTTGTATTTGAAATAATTTTGTAACAAAATAATTAGAAGTATTTCAGATACAGATAGAAAAATAATTTAAATCAAAAATATCTAGAAAAAATTTGTATTTCATTGAATTATCTAATTACTAAAAGTATTTTGTATTTAAAAGATTTATTTAAAAACTATTTTGAGTATTTTTTTACCCGGATAAAGGAAGTAGTTTGTAGAATATCTTCGGGTTAAAGTAAAAGTAATAGTGTACTGAACTATAATCATAATAAGCTGGCCACTTTTAGCATTACCACAATACAAATTAATTAAAGATCAATTTCAGAAATAATCGTAAAAGATTAATGCCGAAACCCGGGATCGAACCAGGGACCTTTAGATCTTCAGTCTAACGCTCTCCCAACTGAGCTATTTCGGCTCATGAAGGAAGGTAATTCGTTTAATGAAAACAACACATATAATTGATTAAATGTCGTAGTTGTGATTGTAAATTTGTAAATAATATTAGAAATGAGCTGTGAGATACTCGATTGTTGGAGACAAGAATGCCACTGAATGAACTCGTGGTGATAAGCTACTACACGCCCAGTGACAAGTGTTTTAGTCACATGGCGCCCACATGTTGTTTTCACAAGTGTTTTCTGTCCTTAATCCTGTTGGCTCTACCTAAATCCAACTCCTGCCCCCCGTTAAGATGTACTTGGCGCTGAAGATATTCTATAAATATAGTAGGTCCTTCATAATAAAATATTATGTACACTTGTATATTTGACAAAAAAACTTAAGTAAGGAATATGCAATTTGTGTAATATGCTATGTACTTGAGTTTGCAACATAAAAAATCTTGTATAGGTGATACCTCCCAAAACTGGTAACTTCCAATATTGGTATAGCATTAATATTCGGTAGGTACATAAAATAAGTTGTTTTTGTTACAGAGGTAATAGTAGTTCACAAAACATCATGTGGAATATTATTTGTAGTTTATTGTGTAATACTACTAGTATATGGCATGATACGATACAGAGAAGGTGGAAGGACATTGAAGCTTTATGTTTTTTTTTTAAACCAAAGGAGTATCATCTCAAAAAAAAATTGAAGTTAGGTAATTAATCAAATATTAGTTATATTTTAATGTGCATAAAATAAATAAATATGGTTTTGTTTATTTATGTTGTTCTTTGCTGACCGCACCCCCCGACAAACTTCTCCAATCATTAATCTACGGTCAAC
>NW_027104976.1:75867-111327 GCF_000696795.3 Halyomorpha halys | reverse complement strand
ATATACCCCTGATAATTCTGATTGTAATAAGATGAGTGTGGAAGTAAACACAAAGAAAAAATACAAAAATAGTAGAAAAACTACTTATTAGTAACCGACGTTTCGCTTCACATTGCAGGGCTTCAGCAGGTCTGATTGAAGCTCCTCATCATTCTTTTCCATTCTACATTCAGTGCTAATGCAAAGTGAGCTAAAGCTCTGCAAAGTGAGATCTATAATCAATAAATATTTTTTCTCCTATTTATGTTCCTCTTTAGACCGCTACCCGGACCATGTAGGATGAATATACAAATCTATTGATGATTTTGTTACTTTAATAAAATTCATATTCATTTGTAGAAAAATGAAGTTAAGATTGAATCAATTAAAATAATATTATAGATAATAAAGCTAAATAATATTTAAATTATTTTATTTAAGAAGTAAGAATTTTAAAATGGTAATTAATTAAACACTTCAGAATTTTGTTTGTACACTACAGAAATGCATTTAACATGCATTATGGAACACAAGCTGTTAGTGTTATTAAATAGCTATAATAAAAATATTCATAGATTACATGTATAGTATAATTTAGAGCAGGGGACTACAGACATCTGCGCGCTTGGGGTCGTAGACGCTAGCGTTAAGACCCATGCTGTGCTCCAATCTACCAAATGGAACCCTAGTCATAAATTCATATTGCATTTACAATTATTGAAGATTGATCTTCGATATTACTATCTGTACAATGATAGTATTTTCTTCAAAATACAATTAGAATTTTCATCAGTAATCAATCAAGTTACTTGAGCAAACCTTACTTCTTTATTTTGCATTTTGCACCCAGGGCTAGATGAGTATTGAAAGCTTACATAACCTAAACATTTCTAAAAAACTAATCAAATTTTAACCGTTACATATAACTCAAACATGAGTCAACTGACTGTAGTATTTACTGTAGATATCTTACTCAATTGTAGTTATTAATGACTAAAATATCTATTATTTGAATATATTAGTCAGGATTGGTTTATGTGAATTAACATTAAGGATAAAGTCATTTGAAATATACCATAATGCAAGAAATTTCTGAGTATAGGAATTTATTTTTAGTGTGTACATGTTTTAGAGATCCCCTACGCTCTATATTTAAGGGAACAACGTTCAAAAATTTTTATTTTAATATTTTTATATTCAATTTATTTGATGAACTAAAATAGAACATCAACAATATTTTTAATGAGGTGTAGGTAGTTGACCGTAGATTAGTGCTTGGAGAAGTTTGCCGGGGGGTGCTTCAAACTCAGGTCGAAACGTCGGCATAAAATAAATAAGTATGGTTTTGTTTATTTATGTTGTTCTTTGCTGACCGCACCCACCGACAAACTTCTCCAAGCAACAATATTTTTATTTTGGCCAAAATGTAGTTTATAGAACAGCAAAAATAAGGTGCCATCCTCGTAATTTTTTCCAGACCAATGATCAATCAAATCCTCTGTGTTTAAAGATGTAGGTATAGAGAGATAAAGGTATTATTATTACTTGTAAACAATGGATATACTTAACTGGGACACTTACTTAGGTGAATAGTCTTTTTCCAAGGTGGTCTAAGAATTACATCTCTCAAAGCTGCTTGACGGCCCGCTTACCACTTAGCCATGAAGTGGGCAAAAAAGGGGTTCCTTAAAGGAAAAAAAACGTTGGTGGCCCTCTCAGGATAAAAAAAAACAAACATACCGTGTTTGTAAATAGAACCGAGATATGTTTATACCTCTTGCCGGCGCTTTGTGTCCAGTCCACACCGCCTCTGTGTGCTCAAGACTTCTGCTTCGAAGTGTGCTTCAGGTATTGATACCTCTATGATTATCGACCCCAAGAATGTAACTAACTAATAAAACGGGAAGGTAAGTTCCTTTGCCGTTCTAGAGTAGCTATCTTGTATAATTGTAAAGTATCATTGTATAATCAAAATAGAACAGAAAGAGTGTATCATCCTATAGGTTACAAACTAACTAGTAAGGATGTCGAGTTACAAATATAATAATCAACACAATCAAGATTGGAAACGGCCCTGCTTATGAAGTTCTTCCAAACATATCATGTCCTCCATTGCATATTAGATCTCATAGCTAATTGGTTAATTCATTTCGAATATGTTCATGAAACAATAGTCGCCTGAAAAAAGTTCAAGAATTACCCCAAACAATGCGAACAGTTAATTTTTCAAGTTTGATCTAGTTGACTAGTTTTAGGTGTGTAAAAGAATGAAAGTGGAAATTTTGTTATTAATATGTTTTCCATCCATTTTTGCCTGAATCAAATTTACGCTTCAAATGTTGTCAACTGGGAAATTTTCTATGATTATTAATAATTCTACAATTTTGCCAATAGAAACGTAAATACAGTTAATTAAAAAATAGACGGAGAACAAAATTCTTATAACTGAATTTGTCATTTTTACATCTTTACTTCGAACTTAGGAGGAGGAAATATAACTGTGAGGCAAGCTGCCTGGAGAAGTGAAGCCAAAAAAGATGGGCCTTATGATGTACCCCGGTGGAGTGGCACAGGAGTAGATCCATATGTAGTAGTAGAGATCTGTGTAGATTGTTTGAAAACACTCTCACAAGATATGTTTCTCTTTTAATTTATTAAGATTTTTTTACTTCAATAATTAATTTCTTTGCATTTAAGGTGTATGATTGTGTTCTTTCCCATATTCTGAACTCTCTATCAATTTTTATCTTCTTCTTTAATAGTTTTTATGTCCCAGTTATCATATTTATAATATATAAATTACATATCTCCTGTCTTTTTCAACTTCCTTACTGGATTCTTATTAGGCTATGGACATGTTTTTCAATATATTTCATTACGTCATTAGTTGTCATTGAGTGGTATTAATAGTATTATTGTTAATTTTAAGTTGATTATTTTTTTTTATAGATTATTGAGATATGTATTTATGCAATGGGATTTTGTATCTTTATGATCCCGGCATTGACAAAATGAACATTTTTTTTGGACTTTAGACTTTTTGGACCAATTTTATCCAAACATTTATTTTTGCCTTTTTTTAAAAAAAATATATAAATAAATAAAACATTATTTACACAATCCATTAATTCAAAGTATAAAATGCTAATCATCCACTGCAAACTTGGCCATGAAATAAGCTCATTGACGCCAGTTTGTTTACAGACTAAAGAGGTACTTAGAGGCAGTGTGGTCGAACGACAATAGGGGGTACCCCGCGGAGCTGTGATCGGCGCTCTAGCAGTCGTCCATTCTTAGCTCTATAGTGGTATATCCTTGTGGAAGAGTCCATTATCCAAGGCATGGGGAGGTCCATCATGATTGCCCTATTGTGCTCTTCAAGTCTTTGTCTGCTGGCCTTCGGATTGTTTTGTCCGACGATGAGGTCGACAAGCTCACAGAAACACAGCTCTTCAGGGTAATGGGTCCTTCTATTATGTCGATGTACCAACACTTTCGAGTACTACTGATCACTGTCAAAATTAAGGTATGCTATAATACGGGAAACAACTGAACCAAGGGCCTCGGAACAGGAAGCAGAAAAGGCCTACTTGCCCCGGACTTTGTTATTATATTTTCTAGAAACATTTTTGGGGATTCTAAAAGTAATACAACTTGTTCACATGTCTTTCTGTTACGTCTGCGGTTGAATTTGAGTTCGGGTATAATGGATCGCAGCGTCAATCCGATATTGATGAAAGTTGGGCTCTTACTGATTATCAGATACACATCCACTACTTTCGCGGTTAAACGTATTAACATCAACACATCTATATTCACCCTATAGCAGCTCTTTCGATATGCCCAAAATTTAAGAGGAAATTGAGGATTATTGTAAAAACAATATGGCAGAAACCAAGCAAACCTGACCAAACAGCATTTCAGACTAATGGGACATGAATGTATATTTGAAACACCACAAATCATAAATTAGGAAATGAACAACTTCAAGTGTAATCTAAAAAAAATACATGATGGAAAAATACAAGAATAGGCCAATCAACAAAAAAATCGGAAACTAAATTAAAATGTATGTTTTTTCATAAACACATAACACACAAAGATTGGTTATATGCTAAAAAGAACGGTAAAGTTTTCGAAAATTCAAAACAAATCCGCATTTACATTTTCGCTACTCCATACCACACTCTCCATTTCACCCATATCCAGTTCTGGCACAAACCTCGAGATAGTCGTGTCAGACCAATGTACATACTCTAAAAGACAATTGTAAGTAACATTTATAATTATTAGTCTTGAATAATTATCTGTAGACTTTTTTTTTAAATTACAATAGTTGAAGAAAAATTGTTTTTTTTTTTTTTTCATTTCAGGGTATGAGTGTTCAGTAAACAGTAAAGTTTCGAAACATCGTCTCAAGGTGTTTTTTCCAATTTCCCGCTCTTTTTAAATATTGCTCATTTTAACTATCTTAAAGTCTTCTCTTCCCGTTCCAAGCAAATATTTCAAAAGTGATATTGGACCGTCGCTCCCTGGGGGTCTTAGTAGGGCGGGTCCGGCGAGGAAGGGTGGCCTTTATTTTTAATTTGGCTTTTATGTTCTCCTCTTGTGAGATTGTGACATATCGTACATCGACCTACCTACTCGCTATAATTTTCTGTTTAAAAAGTCAGTTAAGGATACCACGGAGAGCGGGAGTGGAGGATTTCACGCCGTTTTTCAATTTCAGGCGCTTTTTATTATACATCCATTTTATTATACTGATCTATGTATTCGGCAGAGGTTTTGTAATCCTTAGAGTATTAGAGTTCCATAATCAATCTATAATTAATTATTTTTTTTAAATATCTAAGAATTTAAGAAAGTAGCGTCGCAAGGCAAAAGCCTGACGCAGATGGTTTCTAGCTTATTGTGTGGGAACTGGGAACCACTTAGGTGTCTTTAGACTAATTAGACAGGTAACCATCGTTCACTCAACTGAAGTAGGGATTTGCATTGGAGTAGTCCTTTTTCCTAATTGGGTTCGCAGATGTTCCTGCCCGGTAGCTTTTAAAGAACAGGTACATTTAAAGTATCTGTCCGTGTAGTGAAAAAAAGAATAGACTATGAAGTTCGCACAACAAAGTATGTCTGCAGGTTTTAAACATTATATCGAGAAATTAATCGTTATCATTTGTTAAGTTTACTCAAAAAAATATTGCTCATCACTTTTTTAAAACTTAAACTTATCTCTGAACTATCAATGTGATATTATCCTCCCGTTTTTTTTAAACAATATTTAATTATTAAATTAATTAATAAAATATTTTTATATTACTTTAAAATAAATTTGTCCTTATTATATATTTTTTATTTATTCAATGTTATTTTTATTATATTTCAGATGAGTGAATATCATTTCTTGAAAACAGAGGAATTTTAATGTTTAAGAATTGAGAGTAAAAAAAAAAAATTAGACACCCCGATTTACTCTGTATGTGAGGCTTTCGAACTGTCAAAATGAAAACTTTATAATATCAAAATTTTTGATAATTATTTTTTTATCTGAAACCATCTGCCACGTTCTATAACTTGTAAATTTCAATAGCTAATTGTATAGTCAATTTCAATTGATATGTATATCAACATTGTTCTGTTGAAAGCCTCATAAGCCAAAAACTTCATTTGTAAAATATTACATTTTACATACCACTGAACCCCTCATCGCCATAAACAGAGCTATAATATTTTTAAAAGTAAAATATATACAAAGAAAGAAATGTATATAACATAAAACAAAATATGTAAATTGTATCTTATACCCATAGACAGGGAAAAACAGGGAAAAACAGGGAAAAATCCGTCTGTGGGAAGCTTGGGTGTAACTGTAGTCATTAAACAGAAAATAAATATATTTTAACTTTTTTGTTGTTGTAAATATATTTTAAATGAAAGCTTCAATAATATATAACATAGAAAATTCAATAAATCAGTAGTCTAAGGCCGTTTTACTTCACAACTAACCTTTATTTATTTTTTTTTTTTACTTCACAACAAGCGGAATGTCCCTCCCCGTTCCAGTAATGCACTATTGTTAGTTACATCTAATTACCTACCTTAATTGAACCCTGAAACTAATCTTATAATAGCAATATCTCACTGATATACAAATATCATGAAATATGTATGTATTAACCAAATATAAAAGTAAAGGAGGTTACGCAAAAAAAACAATAAATCAGCAATTAAAAATCTACAACCAGATTATTATGTTATAATAAATATAAAAAAACTATTTTTGACTGTCAACTAAAATAACTTGTTTCAATTGGGTAAATAGCACAAAACGGACGTTGCTTTATTATAACCGAGATGTTGGATTAATTGCATTAATAAAAATGCATTATAAATTATAATATAATGTGCATAAGTAAGCATATTTCTTGAATAAATTATAATCAGCTTATATTAAGATGAAAACTATTTAACATATTTTACACAAATGAAATTCAAAACAAGCTTAGATGCTCCCTAGAGAAAACATTTCTCGTTCCTCAAGTTTGTTTTAATTTCTCGTAATTCTTGTTTATTAAACCAAAAACTTTCATCTGTATGTAAAAGACTCCTGATAAGAGAGTTTTAAAAATATTTTTTCAAACGCTGTCCATAAAACTCGGATGCATTGATTAGAGTAGATGCACAATACGAATAACCTTTCTGTTTTTGTATTCTATAGTTGATGACATAAAACGGGGTTAGTTCAGTTTACTGACTTGCTGAAAATAATTTTGTATTTTTTACTGCATATTTCACAGGTTGTTGCATATTAAATGGCATATTCTGAGGTTTTTTACCGCATAAGAACCGGCCCTTTATTATGTCGTGGTCATCGTCAATATTATCATACTAAGAGATTTAGTTGCTCATATCTATTAATACTGTTCAGTCAGCAAAGGTGTGAAACATATCATCTCATAAAGTTTTCTATAATCCGCAATAATAGTAGATTGAAATATTATCTAGAAAAAAAAAACTCAATGAAAAAAGTCAAAGCCCAGGCCAGATTCAAACCGGTACCGCCAGCAGATCTCAGATTGGTAAGACTGCACCTAACTATCTGAGCTACAGAGAGCCCGTTTATTTACATATTTTGATTTAAATAATAAAAAAAAATTAATATTTTTCGTTCAACGTTTAATCCCTTATGCTATTTCTCACTTTATTCAGAAACGTCTATTGGCATATTAGTATGTCTTAGCTGGCTTATTGTATATTTTGAGATTTTTAGCTATATATTTTGTATTTTTTACTGCATATTTCACAGGTTGTTGCATATTAAATGGCATATTCTGAGGTTTTTTACCGCATAAGAACCGGCCCTTTATTATGTCGTGGTCATCGTCAATATTATCATACTAAGAGATTTAGTTGCTCATATCTATTAATACTGTTCAGTCAGCAAAGGTGTGAAACATATCATCTCATAAAGTTTTCTATAATCCGCAATAATAGTAGATTGAAATATTATCTAGAAAAAAAAAACTTGGAAAAACAAAGAAAGAACAATCCTTCTCCAAGTAAATGAATATAACACAAGGTGTTCAACACTCGTTTGAAATCCCCCCTTTTTTTAGTGTTTTAGTGTAAAGCTTTTAGAACTTCAAAATGATAATTTTCAGGCCTTGTTAGTTATGATGGATAAAGTTTATTTTGGTAGTAAAGTCGTCTTTGTAACATCCTCCGCTCTAGCGTACTTAACTCTGAAATGGGCAATGGATAGGAGTATTATCAATGTAGGATTCTAAAAAGATTTTTAGATGATTTTCCGATCCAACGGAACCTGAAGGTGTTAATGACCAAAAGCAGAGGTGGTGGTATTTTTTAAAGTTTTGTAGGCAAATGGCGCGGATTATCAATTACACCTAAATTACAAATTTTAGGCAAACAATCTCAATTATGACAAAATTATTACAGTGTGCTAGTAATTATCCAATACAACTAATAGCGTAAGTAGTATAAAAAGAAGTATATAAAGAATCAAAACTCTAATATAAGATAAGAATCATACGTGTAGACTTAAGTGGTTATATCAATTTCAGAATTGAGGCAGAAAAAGGCAAATCCATTTATTATAAAATATATAAACCATTGTTCCTAAAATGATTTGAATTTCTAATATTATAAAAGGATCACAACAAATTAAAACTCACAAAGTTGCATGAATATCTTACGGCTTACATTATGTCAGTATCGCTGGTCCAAAACGCCATTGTCAATTATAATATTGTCAAGTATAACAAAGCCCTGGTGATAATTCCCAGGACACCTTAAAGCCGCCGTAATTCCTATAATAGCAAAGCTAACTCCTGGACAGACATCCTGCCAAAACTTCTGATAAACACAAACTTGGAGCGCTCTCTGGAATAATAATGGACTAGCTCCCCTCAGTGCTTACTGTGTAAGACATCTTGCAGCGGGCAATAACTGGACACCACCTCTCGTTCAAAACTGACTGATTTAAAAAAAAATTAGGTCTTTTGAACAAGTTCTACTACATCTACAATATTCATACAAATACAATATACAAAAAAAAAAAAAATATTCAGCTATTGGTAATATTGTAAATCTGTTATGTGATGATAACATGAGACTCTAAAGGGATTCTTCCCATAAGGATCAAAATGTCAAATGAATTACTTCGCGAGGCATGTTGGTGCAATAAGTTTGTTGCCTGATATTGCCTTTTGTCGCTTCTCTACAATAGCATTTAATTTGTTGTCATCCATTTTTTTAAAACACTCAATTTATGTCACTTTCGTTGCACAATTCGTCATTGTATCTTTTCTTATTTGTTATAAGATGTAGTTATTAATATTTATTTACTATTCTCTTAAATATTTACAAAAAATACATATATATACTCTTTTTGCAATAAAACTATAAGAAGCTTTTAAAATACGGACATGTGCTATATAAGCTGTACATATTATCTATGGGTTCGTTCACGGACTTTAACGTGACAGTAGCATTGCTACAGTAACATTGCTGCCACGACTGGCACAATCAATTGTCGCGTAGGACTAGGATAGAGCTACGATAATGATTCAGTTGCTGTAAGGGTTGTATTTTATCTCTGAGGAAACGAACTTTTATGCTGTTTTCTGCGTCTTCAATTGTAACAAATACTACACCGCATTTCATGTGAACTTTCTCATTTCTATTTACAAATACAAAAGAATGTAAAATATGAAATTTAGAGGTGTAGGATAATTTTCTTGTTACTTAAGAAGCTACGACAAACAAAAAGTACAAATATTTTGTAACCTACAAAAGGCAACCGAGGCAATAACTCGAGGTGCCGCATGTCGGAGATGTCAAAATTCCTGAATTAAACAATATAATTTTTTTTCTCAAAAATTAGTATTTAAGCTACTGACAAATTTCAAAAATAAATAAACACGAAATTATTCTAAATTTAACTCAACATAGCAACGAAAAAAAAATCGATTATGTGAAAGTGAACAAAAAAAGAGTCTGATAATAATTTACAAGAGTTATTTTATTTAAAAGAAAACAAATAATATATAATACTTTTATTAGCATCCTACTTTGAATTGATAGTAACCCTAGTTTTTTATATACGGCAACTTCTTTTTTATTCACTATGGCAATCCTCCCCTTGCTATTCACCATTTATATATTAAGAAAAAAACAAATATTAATGGTTGTTATGACAACAGTCAAAATGACATGACTCTTCAACCTTTTGATAAATAATTCATACATAGATAAGTGAAAGTATGTTTCCTATATGTTTTTATATTATTTATATCGAAGATTAAATCGTCGGTGCAGATGTGGCCAATCTGAAAATGAGAGGATTGGTTTGAAATATGGAAGCAAATTAAGGTTACATCCAATTTATAATCCTGATAAAAGTATATTTAGTTATATATTTTTGGTATTAGTAAGAGAAAATCACGTTAAAAAAAAAAAGATAAATTTGAAAATTCGCTAATTAGGCATCAACAATATGAAATCTTGTCGCGCATAATGGCGCAAGTTACATTTCATTTATTGTGAGAAGTTGAATGTGTTGCAAATGTATATAAATACTCTAATACATGTATATTATTAAAGTAAATATTATAAGCTCTAATAAAATTTGAATAATATAATAGATTATATAGATATATTTACAAAATATTCAATTTCTATCAATGAATGAAAATTTATTAAGCCTTATTCATTCTCATCGGCTCATATGTATATATATCCCATTTACAATAGAGATAAAAATTATTTAATCACTGAACATTTTTTTCAAGGTAGAATAAGACAAATGATGTTGCTTACAGCGCTGTTTTAATTGACAAAACGATACGCATGACATATGAATAATAAACAGTAATGGTGTGACTATCGATCCTTGTAGCACTCCACTGATGAAGAGAAGAGCCTCTGGACCATTTGATAATTAGGATTTAGTTTGTACTGAGTGTCTCGTTAGTGTTTGGATGTACTTGCAAAGGCATTGTAACAACTTTAACGACTGCACTAAGCGAACCGAGTGCATTAACTTCAGCCGTGCAGAATCTACGATAACTAAGTTTCTGTTAAATTATAAAGGACTATATGGTATGAATTCACTGAGCCACATCTGCATGCGCTAAAATATTCTATCATAAAGGATAATGAATATTGCTACATTCCCATTAATAAATATTTTAGGCATGCTCTACCCATGGATGAGTCTTATCTTCTTAAAGTTGCTCCCACATATTCAAAAAATTGAAAAAGAAAAAGACATTATTACAAAAATAAAAAGATTTTTTAAAATAATATTTTAGTTCTTGTTCACAATCATCAAATTTATTTATTGAAATTTATAACTGTATTCTACCTTAAAAAATCTACAACGAATAAATGCAAAATACTCTATAATGACATGACTCACACAAGAAACTACCATTGGTAGCCCTTCAATAACAGTTCTGTATTGAAAAATCTCAGGACCATTTTCTTTTCAGACATTATAGACATTTATCAGGAATCGATGAGGAAGTAACGTTAGAAATTAGCAAATTTGAGTACTTATTGAATTTATTATGAAAGGATAGGAATTTTGTTTAAACTATATCGG
This sequence comes from Halyomorpha halys, assembly GCF_000696795.3. NCBI lineage: Eukaryota > Metazoa > Arthropoda > Insecta > Hemiptera > Pentatomidae > Halyomorpha > Halyomorpha halys. The sequence continues at coordinate 100,226 of NW_027104976.1, read as the reverse complement.
CAAAGTCTGAAACAATAAGGCTTAATGGGTAATTCAATTTGAGAAATTTTTTATTGCAAGGACACAATAAGAGGGGAATTCGATGGCTTAGTGGAGCTTCGTTTTAATGGTAGTAGCTATGAGTCATTCCCACAGATATGAGATGTTTTTAGTTCAAGTTACGAGAAATGTAAATGGGCACAAATCAAGCTTAAAAAAAAAAAAAAAAAAAAAAAAAAAAAAAAAATCAAGCTAAACATAGAGATACTCTCTTGAACACTCTAATACAATTTAACCAACCATTAAAACAATAACCTTTTTTATTTATAATGAAAATAAAAGAAAGCTTCTGGAGTGGACCATTGAACAACGCCAATATTTCGAACTAAAACTGTTTTTAAGCATTCACTGGATTTAAACAATTAATCAGACCCATTACATTTGAAATTCGGTTTAGCCGTTTATTAAAATACCTACAAACGGGCAGGTATTTTACCTTCTTCCTGGCTATTTCGTACATCAGTAAATATCGGACAGTATCCAGATAAGCTAGAAACATTCTCAAATACCGCATGTCCTTGTCTTAAGTTTACAGCAGAAGACATGATCATGAAAGACAGGACAATGACGAATATAAGGTTTTTCTAAAATATTTTATTTCGTCCTAACACTTTTCCAAATGTTGCTAAAGATATGGGAACTGTTCCGCGTATTGTATGAGTATTGGGCAATAAATAAATAATGATCTGAATACTCAGTTTAACAACAGGGCCAGGAGCATTGAAGCGATTGGTTTAGTTATTCACATCTTAGTCGCCACTTACAATCACCTAAAGATCTAGATTAGCTGAGAGATAAATTAGTCGATGGTCAAGAATAAAGAGCGGGAACTAGCATTGTTGGACAACTAACCCGATAAAATCCTGCTATGACTGCGGATTTTTTGAGCAACTTGTTTTAAAACCTTTCCTTCCAAAACTTCATGTTTACTTCTAATTTTTGAATGAAGTAATTTATTACAACATGCATAAAGTAAGTGAAAAATAGGAGGTATCTTCTGACTTGTGAGGAAGAGAATCAAGATGAGGTAATTGAGAAATTGTCATTACACTATTAATATTGTCAGCCATTGCTTTATTAGTTTTTAAAAATCCAAAACAATGCTAACAAAATCAAAACAGCAACTACGAGCAAGTAACCTAACACGACAACAAACAAAACGACGAGCTGAGCTAGTCTGTTGCGTGAAGTCATTCTCCATTTAACGGGACTAGGAACAGACTCTCAACCATATTACATGATATATCGTTTTAACATGGTAAAGGAAGGAAATATTTCTCAATTTAACATAAATTTTTCCATTTAACACGCTTTTACAAGTTAAACTAAAGATCATGAATATCCCTAAAATTCTCAACTAACAATAAATAAATTATTTTTGAATACACAAGTATTTTGAACTATAATAGAATAGGTGGTTCCATAATTTTTGCACAGGCATGACCTACAAACGGTCCTTGACTAAACTATGACATATTGACAGATTTAATGACGTTTCAAAAAAAAAAAAAAATAATTCACCACTAAAGGGGAAGTTTAAATTTCAGATCCAGGTTCATATTAAAACTTAAAACAATTCCATGGTCTTAACGTCAATTCTAGCCCTTTATATGACGATGACCCACATAATCACTGACAACCCCAATAGTCGAAGATCGACTCCTTTCTCACGAAGAAGGCTCAGAAGAGGAAATGAAGGAAGATAGTTATTGGACGAAGACTATTCCCTCTCATTGCTATTCAGAGGGGCAGCTGCTAAGGGTCAGGTACCCACTGGAGAACGGGTCCTATCCTTTATTTACTTTTTCTTCCCATGTCTCCTGTTACTTTTGTACTTTAAAATCCTTTATCACACCTTTTGGTACTGATCTCACATCTCCTGTTTTTTTGTTGTAGTTTTTCATCCGAGCGGAAGCGGCTCAGGTGGAACCGCCCCGGTCTTTTTTTATTTTAAATAGTTGGTGGCTAACAATACCCTGGGGGTAGTGGATGCTGTTCCGCGGGGTTTATTGTATTGTATGCAATACGAGCGGTGTATTTAGAAAACATATGTAAACATCTATGAAAAATCGAGTAATGTAAATAAATATTGGTTGTTTTGTTCAAAACCTGAACATATTTTTTTTTTTTAATTAGAATACCAATATCAGTAAATATTACCCGCTTACTGTTAAAAAATGTAAACTGTTACCATTACGACAGCACTAAGTCTCTCTATTTATATATATGGGGTCACTAGTCATTGACATCTAAGCTAGGGAAAGATTATGTTTATAGTGGTTTTAGATTTTTAATAATACTGATTTTCAAAATAGATAGTAAAATAATTGTTGCTAATGTTACGGTTAATCTTTTGATTCTGGTTGAATACAACAAATTATTAATTGAAAATAGTAGGTAACGGGTGAGAGGAAAAAATAAAACCCAATAAAATTTCATTGAAACAATCAAAATATTTTTTAAAAATGTAGTGTCTAATTGAATATAATTTATCCCAGACCACTCGAATTTCCAGAAAACTAAAGAGGTTGTAAAAACATAAATAGAAGCATGCTAATGCTTCTCTAAGGGTAGATGCATTAATAAAATAAATGTATAAAACCACAAATGTCTTGCTATAATATTGTTCTAATATTTAATTTTGATTCACATCAAAAAAGGAGAACCTCCAAATTTAACATGATTATATTTCAACTACATACTGAGTTTTGTTTTTTACAAATGGAGCTGGTATGTGTCCAATTAAATTAAGGAACATAGGGAGAATTAAAAAATAATCATATGACAATTATAATAACGCAATTGTTAGACGTTAAGCAGACATTCTTTTAGTTCACAAAAAGATTCAAAGGAAAACGGAGTCATAAAGAATAAGTCTGAGAAGTCAAAAAACATCGAGAAGAAATAGACATTCTTATGAGGAGTTTGAAAGAGGACAAGGTGAAACTTCGAGCCCAATATCACTTTTCATATTTAAATATGACGATTAAATTATATTCATGAATACTGTTGTGCAAATTTTCCCGTATCCTCAGGACACGATTCTTTGGGCCCCTGCCAAATAGTAAATTTCGCAACTGAAGTAAGGATATGATATAAATATTAAATAATGTATATTGTTTATTATATAATTATTACAAAATTATTATACACAATATATGCATATCGAAGGTTTAATCCACAGTCGTGTTAAGTACATATTTAAAACAAGCTGCCACAATCAAGGGCAATAAGTGTTAGAGTTCTAAGTTTTTATTCATACAATAAATATACCGTCTAAAAAAAATTAAAATTAAACGATAGCAATATACCAACAAAATAATAATATAACAGAGTAGTTTAAACAAAAAATAAAGAAAATTAAGTTTAAGAAAAAAAAATTATCAGACAGATTTAAATATTTTTATAATTTCCAGATTTATTATATTTTTGTCATGTATTAGGGTTTCCCGTCGGTATTGTATGAACCCCCGCTCTCTTTACATTTCTAGCTTATACCAATAAAAATCCATGATTAAAGGGGTAGTAATTTAAAAAAAAAAATCTGAAAAAATTGAAGAGGTCATAAATAAATAAATTGTATGTCGAGTGAGAGGGAGCTATTGATTAAAAACATTTTTAGAACAGTATTTACCTCCAATTAATACCATAATCACACTCATAAATGAGTTGTCAATGTTAGAGTTTAAGATATTGGTAGTATATAAACAAGTGATATTAACTAATATACGTTTAAAAAATAAAAACAGAGAAATGATTCCATTTCCAGTAAAGTTACTCCAAAATATTTATTGGAAATACAGGTTTTAAGGTTCCCTGAATCCAAATGACTTAATATGGATAAATGTTATGGGTGTATATGGTCAAATATGATGTTTTTTGTTAAATCGACCAACTGGAAGTGCCACTTCATGTCAAAATTGTTCTGAGGACTTTGATTATACACGTTGTATCAATAAACAAATAAATTGTAGTAATCAATATTAGCCAGGTCTCATACTCTTTGAAAGACCTAGCACAAAAGGTCTTAAATGCTGCATTTTCGAAAGAGTTTGATCTTTAATTTTTTTAATTTAAAATAATTAAAAACCTCTCTTTGATAATAGAAGGATAATGGATAAATATTAATCATGAAGTAGTTTTGCTGTTAGCTTTGTGTAATCTTTATTTCTAAGAAAATGCACTTTTAAAACCGTAATCCTTTTAATTTAAATGGTCTGTACTTCCAGTATAATGGCCATTTTCAAGAGTTTTAAAATGTTAAGTTAACTGTATTTCATCATTAACCATGTCTGCTTCTAAATATTAGAACTGTTTTTGTCAATATTTGATCTGCCTCTCTTCGAAATCTCGTAAAAGACGGTTATAAAATTTTATAATAAATTATTATAATTAATGTAAATTTTTATAAGTAGAAAATATTTATTATATATAACATGTAGGAAAGCGACAATTAAAATTTCATGAATTGAAAGGATTAATTTCAGCTCCAAGTACAGTGGTTAGTATGTGCTCTCGTATCGAATTTATTTCGTATTAATAAATCATAAAAACATAGTAGAACGAAATATTCATTTGAATAGAAAAATAATATTCATTCCTAGTTGATCTTTGATTCGACATTGCAATACTAAAAATATTGCACTAATTCTTTTAAAACTATGATATCCATAGATGATAAAAAATCAGTGCCGAAACCCGGGATCGAACCAGGGACCTTTAGATCTTCAGTCTAACGCTCTCCCAACTGAGCTATTTCGGCTCATGAATCGCATAGATAATTACATTAAAACTCTCAACAGTCATATCTAAGAATATTGCACTAATTCGTTTAAAATTATGATATCCATAAATAAAAAACTAGTCCCGAAACGCGAGATCAAAACAAAACAGGGGCTTTAAATCTTCAGTCCAACGCTCTCACAACTGAGCTATTTCGGCTCATGAATCTTGCAGATAATTACGTAAACACTCTCAACGGCTATATGAAAACATATTGCACTAATTCGTTTAAAATTATGAAATCCATCGATAATAAAAAGCTAGTGTCGAAACCCTGTATCAAACCAGGGACCTTAAGATCTTCAGTCTAATGCTCTTCCACTGAGCTATTTCGGCTCATGAATCGTTGGGAAAATTACATCAACACTCTCAACGTTCATAAGTAAAAATACTGCACTATTTTGTTTAAAATTATGAAATCTATAGTTATTAAAAAACTAGAAACAAAACGCGGGATCAAACAAGGGCATTTAGATCTTCAGTTCTTTCAGTCCAAGAATATTGTTAAACACTCTCAATGGTCAAATGTATCATAAAACTAAACCAACACTATTATTTTTTATAATTTTTAAAAAATCAAATGTAAACCTAAAATAGAGTGATAAAATAAAATTGGTAATACTAAACAGATGGACTGAAATAATTTCATAAAATATTATAGTCCAATTCAGAATGAATGCCCAGAAAAGGTACAACTTTATAAATATTAATTCCAATATAACATTACTCAAGTCTGAAATTTTATTTTACCGATCATTAAAATATGATCCAATTTTTAAATATTTAATGCCAAGAATAATTGTGGTTTTGAAATTCCCAATTATATTTAATTTTATATACTAGTGAAAGGTCCCGTATCAGACAGTTTTAATCCCCGACACTCCCTCCCCCCGCTCTTAATCACTCTCATGATAATAATTATTTATTTAGCTTTTAATTCAAATGTCCATATTCTACCTTTTTTAAGTGATCGTTACAATTATTAAAGCTCTATTCATATTGTTCTGTTGATATAACTTTGTAATCGACAAGGGGCAGGGGCTCTACAGTACTCTTAATAATTTTAGCTACTCAGTAAGTCAGTAGGATTCTTTCTGTTCTTGTATAAGATAAAAAAATAGATATAAAACAAGTTTTTTCGCTAATACTGATTTAGATGATTTGTTTTGTAAAGAATTTAATTATCTTTTAAATGAGTGGCTATAATTTTCCAGACGATGTATAGTTTTTCAGTTATTGCAAAAACTATTTTTTTTTTTAATCAGAATTTATTTTTTTATTTTAAGTTTGAATTTTTGATACGCTTATAGTATATCTGCAGCATAAAGAGAACCCCTATTATTAAATTTAGCGCTTGTATTTTTATTTAGCTTTAGATTGGTATTTTTATTGGGTCTTTTTCGACACAGCCATTAATTAGTCAGTGTGTGAGTGGTTGCAGACATGAATATTTAAGCCCTGTCATACTATTTCAGTGAGGATATGATCTAGCTGATATTGAAGATCATTAAATTCTACACTGACTTGGCGATTTTAACCAAATCATTAGAGTTGTTTTTGAGAACATTAAATAAATGTGAAAATAGATTTTAAGAAGTGGCACTCTCAAGTATTAGAATTCGAATTATTTACGATTGAAATACTTTTCCTTGCTGTATATTCCATACATAAGTAGGTAAATGTAAGTAATTATTATATATCCCATCTATATACATATATATAAGTAAAAGTAATTACTATATATTCCATATATATGCAAGTAAAAGTAATTACTATGTATTCCATATAAGTAAGTGAAGGGTTTCAAAACTCCTTTATTATGTCGACGGATCAAGACGGTACAAATTAGGTTTTATAAATTTTGAGATGGTTGTCAACGCGAAAGTACGTTTCCATGGAACTTAAGTCGACCTCTGTGTTCTAAAACCCAAAAATGAACTGTTTTTGAGATGTCACACGAATTAAGCACAGAGCAAACCACATTCTAAGGTTAGCTTCCATAGCGCCCTGTCGCCATGGTATACTCACCATATGTTGTTTTTTTACATGATTATGAAGTTTATTGTTCCAAGTATATTTTAATAGTCAGTCCAATTTGGACATATGGAATTGAGCTCTGGGGCTCTACCAAGCCATCAAATTCCTCCCGCATTCAATCCTCACGATTCAAAATCCTACGTAAAATCCTTGATGCTCCTTATTAAGTTACAAATAAACTCATCCACAAAGACCTTAACATCCCGTTCGTTGCAGATTTGGTCCAAAATGCGTCTTTTCATTCCAAACTCCTTACCCATCCTAACCCATTAATTCTTAATCTTTCATCCTTAACAATCCCTGATAACCCTCCGAGGCGTCTGAAAAGAAGATGGCCACGGGACCTTCTAATTTAAATTAATGCTTGAAGTACCACCAATGGGTGTTACCACATTAAATTTTAAAATAAATAAATAAATTTAAAAAAAAAATTTAATACTTGGAATCCAAATTAATTTAATGCCCATTACCTTATTGAATGGAATGTTATTAGCTTCAGTAAGTACTTACTACGGAATCTTTACTTATAAATATTATGAAAATTAATTTTTACAATTACGTACTAATTCTAATCTGTCCGTTTTGAGGGAATATCTCAGCCTTTTATTTCTTATGGCTCAAATTATTCAACTAGATACCATAAATGTTTGAAAGCAAGTACAGCTCAAGATTCTGAAAATGTCTGTTTCAAATGTGTTTAGTCTGTCCGTCTGTGTTTATATAAAAATATTTTAAACTAATGAGTCAACCAATTCATTGTTTTTGTTTCTCAAATTATACAGTGATATCCTAAGAATGTTTAGAGGAATTTGAACTCAAAATATTGAGACAAAAATGCTATTCTATGTATGTTTCTTCGCAATATATGTAAACATAACTTTATATTTCGGAATATGTAACTCTTTTTTTTAACGAATAGCTCAACTGATTTCAAATTTTCATGTTTCAAATTATAATGACCCGCAGGCTCCCACCAAAAATTTATAATCAGCTTAAAACATCCATTCGAGTACGGCATAGCTGTGGGGTCTCAGTGGTTACAATTCAGGGTTAATATATGTTTATGGATAATCAAAACTTGACTGAAAAACTAAAGTAATATTTTCGAGTGGGACAATGTAATTACTTATTACGTAAACTGCTACTTACAGATAGTCATCATAAAGTATGCAGCTTTTTCAGTCGTGTGTATGGAATAGACTTTCTTGGTAATGTTAAATTGTTTGTAAGAATGGGCATGATATCCCTTATATTTCGAATGTACTGAAAAGGAGAAGGAAACATATCTAATGCGAGGATTCTCGCGGGGGAAAACTAGTTTTTTTAAAATTTAGATACCAGTTTATCAGTAGTTTTGATATACCTTCACAAAATGTTTTTGTAATTTCATGGAATCTTCCGGTTTCTGTTGTTAGTTCAACTGGGGTTTACTTTTTAATACTATTGGCTAAAATGGGTTTATAGGCACCCATACTTTATTATTAACTAAATTTTCTAACAGTAATACTATTGAGGAAATGGTATTGTTTTGAATGTCAGCGATGAACAGAAATGGAATTCTGAAATAATCGGCTTTTTCCCTGAGAACAATGACGTATTAGTTCATTTTTTCTACTTTTTAAAACCAAAAATCAATAAATGACTGAGTGAGGGTACCAATGAATAAGTTATAAGGTTAACCTTACTTGAAATAAAAACAGAAACCGAACCTTTTCACTGAAACAATTTGTGAAGACATCTCAAAACTGATGAACTTAAAAACTGATAAAACTTAAAATTCCGTTCATACAAAAATTGAGATATGAGCTATGAAAAGTTTTTAATAAGTAAAATGCCATCTTGAAAACTTGACTGATTACGTATCTCATATCAAGTTTGATAGCATATTTTTAGCTAGAGAAATGTTATCAAGTAAAATAAATATTCTATGGTCCTGTTAAAACTAACATGCACTACTCAGACGCTTCAATTGCTAACCATGTTTTTCCATGTTCCTTTGCACAAACGTTAAACGAGATAACAAAAAAGCAACTAGTTTATTTATTAATGAACCACTAATAACTAAAAATTGTATTCATAACAACTACAGTTAATTTTAGTTAGATACGACTAAGGTGTTTTTCTAATTGTTTTCCAGCACTGTTATGTATCTAAAAAAATATATATTTATTACAAAAATGTTATAATGAATGTTGTTCTGGAATTATAAAAGTATTTTGCCGAAACCCGGGATCGAACCAGGGACCTTTAGATCTTCAGTCTAACGCTCTCCCAACTGAGCTATTTCGGCTTGCATAAGCCAATTAAAAAAATGAAGTGTACGCATTAAAGCTATTGAAATTGCATAATAAATCAATTTTTATCAAACTGTGACGTCATAAAACTGATTATCTCAATATAACATCATGTTGGATAATTATCAATCTATATCAATGTACTGGTATAGTTTTTTTTTCAATAAATAGTATTAGTTGTCCAATATATAATATCACACTTTTTTACTAGTTTTGCATGTTAAAATTTCCGCCTTATGTAAAAAAAACAAAAAAACATTAGCAACAGTATTATAAGCAATATGGACAAAGCCACTGAATGATTTCACTAACTAAACCATTTGTTATTTATTATAAGTCTTATCCTTTAAAATTTTATAGGGAAGATGGAATTTTTAATGTGATAAATAAATAAAGGTTGAGAAATTAGAGAGTTTTTAATTAATTAAAAACGAAAAAAATATTTGAAAAGGAATATATTAAAACTATAAATGTCCTAATTTTTTTCAATAAATAGACTTTTATATAATCAATTATAAAAGCCAAAAGAAAACCAAGTCTAACTCGATGTTCTTTTAACTAATTGGTCTAAGAATATGTTAATTTTGTTTTCATTTCATAATAATTTACAAAAAAAAATATTATTGATTAAATAAATTATTGTAGGTAATATTTATGTGCAAAAATGTGATTAAAAAACACTTCTTCATTAACTTAAATTGTTATTTATCGATTTCTAATTTATTAAAATGTTAAGTAATTCCGAAAGCTGCTCTATTAATATTTACTAAAACATGATGAGGTTATTACAATATTTCAGTCAGAAATAACTTGCATAAAACTATAAATAATCGATTTCAAAAAAAGTATTTAGCAACAACTTCTGAAACATCATCAGGTTTAATAATACAAAACTTAATATAACAAAAAAGTAATGCCGAAACCCGGGATCGAACCAGGGACCTTTAGATCTTCAGTCTAACGCTCTCCCAACTGAGCTATTTCGGCTCACGAGTTAGAACTCTGAATACAACCATCCTCGATTAGCCTGTATCACAAATCTTATCTAGACATACATTCAACTAGCAAATATAAGAAATAAATGTTGAATAAATATTAAATAATATTATTCTGTTGAATTTAATTTTTTTTTTCTCAACCCTCTATTAATTTTATTATCCCGAACATAAAGCAATAAGACAGAAAAAGGAATATGTATACAAAAATAAACATAAATAGAAACTAAGTTAATTTATTAACTTATCCCTCAGGGCGACTATTAGGTTTGAGGGAGAAAACCCATATTTACTATTGCTTTGCATATTGGTATCCTATACTAATTTATGTGTATAAATATATTAGATTGTTGTTATCCATTTCCATATAAATAAAAACATTAGTAAATAATAAAGGTTATTAGTAAAGTAATATTGAACGTAGGACTTGATATAAATAGCAGTCAAACATTACAATTTTAACCGGGTGCAGTATAAGTTTATAGATTGCAAAGAGAAATGCTGCAAAAAATGTAAGGATTAGTATAGATTCATAAAAAAAAAAATCCTATGCCTTCAAAAGATGTTGTTATATTATTTAGATATAAGAATGAGTTTTAATTTAATTTTTAAATAATTATTTTTGGTCTGTACTGTATGAATTAATATACTAAGTTATGTAACAATTGAGCATACTTTTTTTTTTTTAATTCTAAAAACTAATATTTAGAAGAATGACATCTATTTTGTACAGATGCATAGAGGTATTATAGAGTGTAGAAGATACATTAATAGAACTTGAGTCGTGACTTCATAATCCTGAATTCTTTTTACAAGATAGAACTCGAAATCGTTAAAAATGTTACTTACACTACCAGTTATTAACCTACTATGAGTTTAAATTAATCCTCACTCGTTTAAAACAGATATTTCGACGATATTTACGATGACAATACTTCTCCTCACTAATTTTTCAAATTAACCCTTAAATCGATTAACTCCGATTTAAAAAGTTTTCAAAAATATACTCATTTTTCAAAATTTTTCTTATTCCGAAAGTACGGCAGACATTTACAAATATAAACGTTTACTAAAATTTAAATTGAATAAATAAAATTTATTAGTTATTCAATGGTAAATTGTTCTAGATTAAATATCGAAATGACTAAAAATGATTTCAAGGATTTAGTCAATCTTATAACTGAAAAGTTTATGTATGGCAAGATTTGAAGCCTTTAATGGAAAGTTAAAACAATGTATTTAACAACAATATATCTCTCTATATATATCTGTTTTATCTATTTCCAAAAACAAAAATCAAGCATTTCTCGAATATCGAAATTTTCTACAAAATGCGTTTATTACATTCAATTTTTTTGGCTTTACTTAGATACTACTAGGGCGCTCTCAACACAGGCTACTTTCCAGTTCTCCGAGAAAAACGCCCCCCCCCCAAAAAAAAAACCTACACTGTCCAGTTGTGCCCAAGTATCAACTCTTTATGCCTGAAGTTAGCTATTTTATGTATTTCTAGTATAACAAGTTCAAACCGGACTTCTAGAAGGGATGAGAGCATTCTAGTGACATCTCAGTTTGGCCAAAAATGAAATAAAATACGTATTGTATAGAAAATTGTATCAGATTCAATTTTATAATTATAATTATTATAAAGAATCTTGGCCTTCAAGAAAGCTAAGTTTTCTAATTATAAGCCTTAACCGTGGACGAGTAGGCAAATCTAAAATTCAACACTTCAAAAAACATACCGAATCGTTAAGAAAAGAAACATTTTTTTTAACACCCTATGTGAGAATTCGATGTCTAGACGATTTTTTATTATTGACACGCCCAATTATTATACAGTATAATAATAATAATTATGATAGTTATTTGAAATCTAGAACCCAGGATCGTTAGATACTATACTAATATATGAGCCGCTCAGTGCACACATCGATTAACTCCATAAAACGAAAAGTTGAGAAACGCGATGATGTAATGTATATTGTTTTTTAAAATTCCTCTGATAATATGAATTCAAATATGTAGAATGCATATAATTGCAGATATAGCTTTTATCTAACGGTATATAAAATTAATAAGAAAGAATAGCCAACAAACAATCGTCAGTAATGTTACAGTTTTTATGTGAGTTAATCGATTTGGCAACTGAGAAAACTAATAAAGTTAAATTTAGTCTTTACATTTTTAATTTTTTTATTACAGAAAAAGTTAGTTATTATACATTTTTATCCGAATAAGATTATACATTTTTATTCATATAAAAATGAATGTTGGCAGTTCTGTTATAATATAATTTTTGTAATTAATTCATAGCAGCTTTATGTTAGCGGCATTATTCTTTGGGATGATTCAGCAATATTATAAATAATGTCTTCTTCATCAGCTGTATGCGAGGATTCGTCATTTCGATTTGTTGACAAGTTCTTATAGTAATCGTGTTCAACAGGAGGAATGAATTTTAGCAGGTCCATAATATCTTTCCATTTTTCCCTTGTCACAGTTCTACCTTTAGGATATAATAAAGGCTGATCTATATTTTTCAAACTTTGCGGTCTCCCCACTAAAGATTTTCTTATATTAATGGCTTGAAATTCTGTATCTTCATTATAGTCACATTTGAATTGTATGAGATAGGGTTTGGACCTTTCTAACTTTATCCAGCGTATTTTAAGCCAATTTACTGGAAGCCCTGTGACGGTTACTTTTCTGTTAATGATAGACAGTTCTAAAGGTTTTGTTGACAAAAAATCTTGGTGAATCATTTGGATTAGATGAACTGGCGCTTTCTTTTTACATGTTTTGATTATATGGTACCAATCATTTGGTGAAAAAATGTTTTGATTTTTTTTCGCACATGTCTCAATTATGGCAAAATCTATTATTTTTTCGAAATTTGCAGCGTAAGTCTTTATGTACTTTATTAGATAAGATGAAATTTCTTCAGACCCACGAGATCCATCAGTTTCTGGCCAAACAAACATGTGGCTTATATTTTTATTGAATTCATGACATTCAAAATTATAAACATATAAATTTCGTAGAAAATACGAACAATTTTTCCGATGTTGCCATTCGATCGGCAGCCATTTGACTGCGAGCCCGTTCAGCCTCTTTTAAGTGAGTTTCTTTTTCAATTTTTGCCATCTTAATTCCCTCATCGTCTGAAGATTAACTTTTTATTTGAAAAGCATCACAAGTTTGACACGTATCCTTTGATGGTTGTTTAAAATGTAAATTAAATTTTGTAGAGAACACAATATAGTAATATTTTTCTTTCACTGTTGCTACGTTTTCCTTTTCACATTCTGTGACGTATAGTTCATACATCTTCTTAATATTTAAGTCAGGATTTAAATATTGTCGTCTTGGATCATGAGCTCTGGTGTAGTGACTACTGTAGGCTGGAAATGAGTTTATATGCTTTATAACATTTGTATCATCTATTTTATTGCTTGCAACGCGACCTTTGGGCTTATCAACCAAAGATGTAACTTGTTCTTTAGAACAACAATCGTATATCCGCCCGTCACTCACCTGATAAGTGTCTCTAAAATATTTTTTACAAACGGGAATATCAAGTCTCTCTTTTCGAAAGTAATATGTAAACGAATGTGATCTTCGTTCTTTAGTTTCATTCGTAGGGCGCCTTCTTTTTATTTCGTTAACTTTGAAACAACCTCTTAAGAAAATATTTTGGTCAAGTTGACTATATTTTTTTGATTGCAATTTTGACGACATATGCATTGTATATCGCCAAATGTTTTTGCAGGTATTAATTTTCCTCCACTATTCCTGTATGCCAAACCTTTTATCCTGTTATGCTTTTGTAAATTTCGTATCCATTTAACAGGATTACGACTTCTTTTCCTCCCAATCGATTTGTTTGTTGGGTTTGTACTGTTGCAATCCGATGAATCCGAGGAAAACGATAAATGTCTTCTTGGACCAAACTTTCTGTTGATAAATCGTATTGAAGAATCATCACTGCTTTCCTCACTCACATTATTAGTCTCACTCATCTTGATTATAACGGTATAATATTTATTTCTTTAAAAACTAGAAATAATCGCACCTCAGTAGACCTTCATTGGTTACGATATTGCCTCTGCGCAAGCTTTAAAAACAATGGAGTTAATCGAAATGGCTTCTGAAATAAATTAATTATTATTCAATGGCAAAAAAAAAATTGCCATTTAACGGTGCTAATCTTTATTATTCAGGAATGTTATTATAAACATAAAAAGTTATGACTATACCAAGGGCTTTGACACTTAAATTTAAGATTTTTCAAAAAGTGGAGTTAATCGATATGTGCACTGAGTGGCTCATATATTAACTAGTTTACCCCTGCGAGAACTATTGAATTAGATATGCTTCCTTCTTCTTTTCAATTCATGTTAAATATAAGTAATATCACGCTCATTCCTATAGAGAATATAATATTATCAAGTCTATTATGCACACAAATGAAAAAGCTTACTTTCTAATGACTGCATTTAAGTAACAGTTCACGTTATAAGTAATTAAGTTGTTCCATTGGAAAATATCACTTCAGTTTTACAGTTAAGATTCAGCTATCCGTAAACATACATTAATCCTGAATAGTACCCAATGAGACCTCGTAGCTAGGCGGACAAAGAATTTTTGGTAAGGCTCGGGGGTCTAAATTTAAGACATGAAAATTGGAAATCGGCAGAGCCGTTCATTCAAAACAATATTACATATTCCGACATATTTACATATATTTCACATAAACATGTTTAGTATAGTACTTTTTAAATATTTTGAGCTCATAAGTCATATACATTCCTGGAATATCACTGCGTAAGTACTTAAGTTTAAAATATTGTTTACAATTTGAGGTAGACTTGTTTAAAAACATTGACGGTATCTAGCTGAATAATTGAACCCATCAATAATAAAATTCGGCTGATCTATTCACTCAATCTTCAAATATCTAAAAGCGGAGGGATTATAATTAATACATAAACACAGTGTTTTAAGGTTAGATATAGGAAAAAAAGAAACAACATGTGGTATCACATGAAAACCATGACGGTGCTAAAGAATGAGGTTTATCCAGTGCCTAGTTAGTTCGCTTTCTCAAAAATGGTTCTTTTATGGTTTTTCAAAACACGGTGCCCAACATGTCAAAATCCATCGCTCCTGAGAGTCGGAAAAGTAATCGATAATACTTTAATATATATTTATTCGATATTATACATCGTATACAATGTAAACTATGTATAAATTTATATCTTGGCAGAAAGATGAGACACCATGATTGCTACATATTTTAATGTAAATAAAATATTTGTTAGTTTATAATATGTTATGACCATATTCTTCTAGAGGCATTTTTGGGGTTACAACTCATGTCTGGTATATATTCCAATATTTTTCTTTTGATGTTAACTTTTTACTTTGGTATGATTCAGCTCTCCATTGTGTTACCGGAAAATTTACTATCTGTCTTAAAAACTTTTAAGATCTCATATTTTTATATTTTTAATTATTGCATTAATTAGACCTGAACATCAAACAAATTAATCAGTACCAAGACCATCTATTACCAGAAGACTGTTTAACATCAGCCCCAATCTTTAATTCACTTGGTAAATAAACGTACAAATATTCTTACTTTATATTAGGTGTATATTATATGATCAATTATCTGTTTTAGATATTTATGTTTCTCTCCCTCTGTATCGCATCGTCCTCTATCAAACTATACTTCAAATCCTATATTGATTCGATGTTGTTCTTTATTGTACTACTTTTCAAATATCTAAAAGCTTGGTTTTCATCAATAGGTTAATTTAATATGCCCATAGTAAAAATATATCATTATTAGTTTAAATACATTAGAGCTTTACAATAGGATATATGGTTTTTGTTTTGTTTTTTATATTATTAAATATGAAGTGACGTTTTTGTTTTATTCTTTCATTTTGGCGAATGTAGATAGGCCAACTTAGGTATATTGTTTATTATTAGTTTATATAAATATTCTTTAACTCGCCATTTTTGTAAAATTAGTATAATTGATTATTTATTTTATGTATTTTACAGACTAACTCTATTTATCTGGTGGTTGCCTTTATAAGAAATATAAAGGAAATATCCCCGACTTTACTTGGGACCTGACTTACAGCCCCTAGTACAGAACTACTTCAGGAACATCGGAACTGATAAGAAGGCCCTCTGGGGGTAACTAATAAGCACTATCTGCGACCTCTCTTCCAAGAAGGACCTTTCTCCAGTTAGTGGTCTGCTTCAAGATCGTTATCTTTCTCCTGTCATTTCCCAATACCGAAGTCGCTACGCTTGTCAACCCTAACATCACCAAGAAAAAGTTAACGAGCATCAGTCGTTTTCTGGTATATCGTTCATATATTATGGAAAATTAACTTGAGAACCGCTAAATCACTAAATTCTCAACTCAATGTAAACAATGGAATGGCTGTAAAAATAAATAATAATAAATATATCAAACCTATTAATCCTGGGAAAGGAGATTAAACTTAAGCTGATGGTTAAATAAAATTTAATTTTGAAGTAAGTGCATTACATACAACAAAAATATCCACAACGCCAATATGTTTTGGTAAAAATGTTAGATAAGGACCAGTATGTGTCATTAAGTATAAGTTTTATCTAATTCCATGTACGTCTTTCCCGTATTTATTTTCCTCATCCCATATATTCTCGAAGGCAAAATCATTGACTCTGGAATATAGGTAATTATCTACCCAAAAGAAATGGTGAGGAACTAATACGGATCTATGTCTTGTTAAAAAAATAATCCCAAATGTGAGACTTTACGATTCAAGATAGGTACGATCACAAATTAATAAAAACGAATCCGTCCGTCCGACTAACACATTTTTTCAACCAATCTGAGGATTTTATCCAGATTTGGCATCAAAGTCGCAAGTTACCTTATGTTAATCTTTAAAAGCCCTCATTACCATCAACCCCCGAAAAATACAAATACGTGTAGGAATCTATAATTTGAAATTTTACATTTTTGCTCATCTTCCTCACCCACGATAATATAAAAATACGGAGAAAATTGTATAGTCCAAGTATTGGGATTTTTTCATCAAAAATATGTCAGGACAAAATATAAAAACTCTTTTGAATCTTTTGAGGCAAAAATCCCTAATGCCTATTTGATTTCCTGGTTATATCGTCATTGTATATGATTATCGCCGTACAGATGTAAATCATAATTTTGCTAAATTCGGTTTTATCCTTAATCGGTGTTAAATAAATAATAATCTACTGGAGAAGGAAGTTTAAAGCTGGAAAAAAAATATACGTATATTTATCAAAAGAATATTTTCAAATAAATATAATTTATCTTTCAGGAAAAATAATTTAAACTATATAAAGTGCAGCACAAATTTTGTCACATGATTAGTGATTAAACTCCTTCTAGGTTTCCTTACTGGGAAAAATCGTGCCTGAAATAGAATTCATTTTAGGAAGTTTTTAAATCGGTGAATATTTATGATGTAATCGATTTATATAGAAGGTAGGGCAGGGCGCGGGTCGACATGAAGCCTGTTAGGCGGGCGCGGGAGTTTACACTGAATGGGCCTTGTAGTACTACAGCGGATAGTAAGAGGCCGTAGTCATGGAAACCGGCGGGATCGATGCCACGTGTTCCCGCCGGCGGGAATATCTTGGGGCGTGGCCATATCGACCGCGGCTGTCTGGATGTCTGCAGTCGAGCACTTTGGCAGAGAAGTCTGGGTAAGGGCGTTTCCATCTCTCTGTGGAAGCGTTCCGTGAGGGGGCTTCTATCGAATTCTTCTGGGGATCTTGAAAAAGATTTTGTGACAAATATCACTACCTGAAAAGTGGAAAGCTTATAAATTTTGAGACTTCTATCATGGAAGCATAGAAAAATTATCTATTCAGAAACTTATTTTAAAAATTAAAATATATAAAGACCACATGGAAAAAAGAGGCCGATTTATCGTCAATTATTTAGTAAAGGATAACGATGAAACAATTCCAGTGTAGGTTTTGAGTGTGATACCTTCTTTTTGCCCCCTAATCTTCAGATCATTCCTTGAAAGGGACTTATGATAACAAAAAGAGTTTTCCTAAGCAAAAATTTGAAATCTAAAATAATTAAAGAAAAAAAGTCAGAAAATAAATATCCTGAAAGAGATATAAGAAAAAATATAATAAGTGGTACGGAAATTCCAAAAATAAACTAGAAATTGGCAAGTGAAGTATACGGAAGTTTATAACATGATGAAGAAGAAATAGAATATGAAAACCAGAAAAAAGAAATGTACTATACAATGCAACAATAACAGGGCGAGGGCATTGAGTAGGGAGTGTAGAAGAATAATTTGAGGAAAATCTAGATTGAGAAAATCTCAGTTTCATGAAAAAATATTATTTTCACTGATATCAAAGATTCTCAAAGCCAATCCTAAAAAAAGGGGGTACCCAGAATCAAAACTAGCGGGGGAGGATGCCGTAATCAATCAGGTTAGGACATTTCAGCATGGAAAAGGTGAATGAAACCAAAATGTTAAGACAATTTTTATGTATAATTGTCACATTACTTTATTGTTTATTACAATTAGTATAACGTGTGTGTCTGTGCTGGTCTGGAGGATGTTGAGCGGTATGCGGACCAACTAAGAGGAAGAGTAAAATTGTATTGGGCTGCGAAAGGGAAAATGGCGTAATAGCCCACTTCCTGTGGCGTAGGAAAAAAAAATAGTATTTGCTTAAAATAAAATTTAATTTTTATTAAATTAATAATTTGTTTCACTTCTGGGAGGAGGGGGTAGCTGCCCCCTGCTACCTGACGCTGAGTACGCCCATGAAATCTACTGATCGTATCCTGGTACAAAACCATAAAATATAACTGATCGTACTTTGGTACAAAATTATAAAATAAAACACAGCCATAACGAACTATAATAACTGTCGTAGGTCGAAATATAAACCTAAGCACTTTTATTAACTGATTAAAAGAATTAGTGCCCGCCAATTACCATTGATTGAACACAATGAATAATCATAAGGACATGATTGAGGAAGACACTGGAGAAGGTGACATTCATGGCGGTCTGTTATTGTTTAGGTTTAGCCTAACGAACTCTTTAATTAAAACCACTTTTTAAATCAATTAAATCATTGCATACACACATATTTCTAGATACTATGCACGATTAATGGCGAAAAACATCGGTATGATACGGTCTGGTGAATTTCTTTAGCAGAAAATATTTATTCAATCTAATCTCCATCTGGCTATAACATCCCATCCTACTTGATACTCTTCGACTAAGAGAACCATTCCGAGGTCATAGCGGCCGATAGTGATTTTTTTTTTCAGGCGAATAAGAGTTATATGCCAAAACGATTCTTCTTATATTGCTTAGTTTATATTTACTTCATGATGGTTTTGCAAAATGAATATTTTCACTAATGTGAGTATCAGAACCAGAACTATGTTGGTGCAAGAAGATTTTTCGTAATGAATGGATGACATTCACATATTGTTGCAGATTTCATTATTGTTTTATTGTTATTGCGACGAAATGTTAACTTATTTGATATTTAATGTGTCAATTCCATAATTTGAGTATCTAGAATTAATTATTAATTTAATGAAGAAATGAATATGTTTCGGAAGTCAAAATTATTTTGAAACACCAAATTGTTTATAATTTGCTTTGTTTTATGAATTCTCATTCATTCTTAATTTCCTGTCTTCTATATCTCTTTTTCTCACATTTTAAACACGGAAAATCTCATCTTAGTGTTGACAATATCTGTACATCTACTTTTTTGCCTTTTTTGGGAGGGAGGGGAAGGAGTTGGTTTAGAGACCTTCAGAATCTTTGGCTGTCAGTCCACCGTTTTCTATCCTAGGTGATGGACTTTCAGTTTATTTATTACACTGTTCTTCATTATCCTGTTGACCAATCTGAGCTTCAGCCTTCCTCTTAGTTTTAGTTACTCCAACTCGAGCGTCCAGAGTTAAGAAGGGGCTTGTTGGGTTGCATCTTGCCGCATGTCCCGTTCATTGAACCTCTTCATTGAGCGCGATTGATTATTGCGTTTTGGAGTTCATTTCCTCCTTCCTCGAATTTCCAATTCATTGTCCTACTATTACTCTTACTACTATTACTGGTACTTGAAACTACTTTTAGGAAAGTTTAACCATATATGTCATTACTTCTTCTTGATCCTTTTCAGTTGAGGTCGAGCCTAAATGTGACTCAGTTTATAGTATGGGGCTAAGGTCTAAAAGAACTTGGTACTGAAGGTTGTTGGTTCGATTTCTACCTTCATCAGTCAATATTTATTTCGCAGCGGATCCCAGAAATGAATATATATATAAACACTCATTAGCTGCCAAGATCCTCAATGGAGGACTAAAATAATTCCAACATAAATGGATTATAATGTAAAAAATGAATTCAATTAGTAAACTAGTGTATTCCATTCTGATTCCTTCAGCATTCTAAATGAGTCATAGGGAGAGTATGATCAGAAGGACAGAGAAACTGGGTATTGACTCATATGAACGTGCGGAGATCTACAGCAGACTATTTACAGACCCTAAGGATATAAGAGGCACACATTAGAACTTTCTACCATCTTGAACTAGCAGCGGTCTTAAGCAGTCTTAAGATATAAAATACTGAAAGCCATTAACAGCGCACGAGGGTAAAACGCATATAAACAAAGAGTTGCAACTGCAGTAAATATGAGCTCGCTTTCACCAATGCATTATTACCATTGCGCAGTTCCCTGGTTTGTTTATAGTGGTTAGTTTCTCCTTCTTTATTATCGTTCAGTGTGTGCTCGACATAGATAATTACTTTAATCTAGTTCTAAATTGATTCTGTAATCAATTCTTCTCGATTTGCGGGCTCCAAGGGTAAGGCAGATTTCTTACGATACAAAAATGTTGAAATAGACGAAATTATTTTTGTAAGAAAAAATCAAAAAAGATACTGCATCAATGGAGAATTAATACATATTTCATTTTTGTTTTATTGTTATTGCGACGATATGTTAACTTATTTGATATTTAATGTGTTAATTCCAGGATTTTAGTATCTAGGATTAATTATTTATTACTTTAATGTTGAAATGAATATTTTTCGGAAATCAAAATTATTTTGAAACACCAAATTGTCCATAATTATAATTATAGAAAAGAGGGAGGTCTGGATAGTATTACAGATGAAATTTTTTTTTTCTATAAAAAAAATTAAACAGGAAAAATGCTACTTGATCAATGAATTTTTGATGGAATTTACAGATTATAATAAACTGTAGGTAGATGTATTTAAACTATCAAAAACTTAAATAAAATAATAAGTGGATAAAGATGTTTAATTTTTTTAGCATTTATTTTTATCCTTCTTACTATTTCATTTAAGTTTTTGATAGCTTGTATATATACGGGCTTTTTGTAGCCGAAGTCAAAGCGCCAACTTTAATGGTTTCGGTTACTGCAGCGCCGCTGTCTGGAATCCGACCTGGGAGATCAACTTTTAATTCTGTGGTGGTCCCATGAAATAATACCGTGAACTACCACCATGTTTAGAATTTGGAGGTATCTGGTAGATAACTCCTATCTTCCTCCCCCACCCTCGTATGCCAAAAACGACCAGGAAGGGGGTCATAAAAAATTAAAAAAGTTTAATTTTACCACCATCTTTACAAGTTTGTATACATGTATACCTATATGGTGAGTCGGCCATCTCCTTGAATTATTAAAGAGTGTTGGACGATTTATTATTACGCTTGGAAGGCAAATAGAAGTTACGAATTAAAAGAAGTTAATTATGAGTATTCTAAAGTTAATCACAATCATAACTTTGATGACCTTTACGGAGGTGTATGTATAAAAAATATCAAAGACTGGGAAGTTCAAACGAGTGGAGAAACGAGCAACATTCTGGAAATGCGCGCCATGTTTGTATTTAAGCTAATTAAACTGACAGCATATTAATAAAGATGAAAACCCATTTATAATATTACGAAATTTATTTCACCGACTGAAGGCTCACAGTTTCATTCGAAAATTGTTGGTGTTGAATTTTTTATTCTTAAAATACTCAATATATATTTATATTGGTTCATTGAATATTTGTCTGAACTCTTCACTAAATATCTTAATAAAAACTGAGAATTCAGACAGACATGAACAGCTACAGTTCAGTGTAAGTTCGTACACTACAGAAGAAATTCCTAAATTCGAGAGGCTTTTACGGTAAAGAAAAATACTTAGAGATGACATGATAAAAGTTGAGGTACTTGGGCAAATAACTAGACAGACTATTGTTTCAAACAACAATCTTCCACAGCATTCTGAATAATACTAAATTTTAAAAGCCTCATATTTTACCAACGATAGGAGAAGGGCAAAATAATAAATAAATAAATAAAACTTATATCTCTGAATCTGAGATTCCATTTAGTGGGATTATTTTCCCTTTTATCAAAATTTTAATTCTTACCGACCAAGATAGGGGTAAGTATAATAAATTAAACGCTAAAGAAGAAAGGAGAAAAAATGGCTTCATAGGCATGATGTAAAGTACTACTCAGTGGCACCCTTTTCATGGCATTAAATTACTTTCATAATTATGAAAGTAGATTCCTCATCCAGGCCATTTCAGTCCTCTGGTATGAGATCTGTGGCCATTTCTTTAATTAGATTGGAACGCTCGTTCAAAAAATTCGAAACATATTTCGTACCATGTCCGTATGTGTTTATTAAATGCTGGAATTGGTAATTCAATATTTCACATTTCATGAGGTTTAGATAATTAAGCGTAGAATTTTATAAAGATTGAAGTCATTCTATATTTGTTTGTTTTGCAATGCAGTATATTTGCCTTGTTTTTGACAAAAGAGATGCTAATAAGTATGAATAAATGATTAATAAATTTATATGAATAAAATTCCGTCTTGTTTCTAATTTACAATACCATCTAAATAGTGAATGTAATAATTCGAGTTTAGATTTGAAACGTCGATTTCGATTTACAAAGATACACGTCATATTTTACTTTCTCACTACCGAAGTTTGTGATTTCTCTTATTCATTAGGAAATGAATAAAAACTACGTCCTGTGAATCGAAAATTTTTACTCCCTGGTTGAGCTTTAGACATTAAGGAACAAATCTGGTTTCGTGTCTTTAAATAGTCAAATTTAATGCTTGATAAATAATTAATAAATTGAACTGGTAAACTGATTTAATTATTTTTATTATCTGTGCGGGTTAGTATCTAGATGGTCCTATATCGAATTCATCAGATTCTAATGACTACTTCCGCATACTACCCACCCATTCATAAAAGTATTTTTCTAGGCACAACTATATTTAAAAAACAGCTCGCCTGGTTTGGCCCAAATTTGAAAGGTTTCTCATGTTTTCATGATCTAGTATGAATATCATCGAAACCCACTCACTATTTTCAAAATGCAAAAGCATTTTGCATGATCCGCATGTTTCAAACACGATTCTTGCAATATACAGTTTAACTTTATTTTTAAATATTTTAATATAAGATAATTAGTAAAGTAAAAATAGATTAAAATTTATTTCTACCGCTCAATAACTGAGAACTAATTTTTTAATATTTGAAAAATATGATGATTTAAAATTAAAAAGTATGAATGGTCGCTAAATATCTTTAGGTTTATTGCCAACAACATCTAAAGTTTTGTAAGTAGCTGAAATATCACTAGGAATTAATTAATAGTGCATTTAACTAGCTTCAATTTGAGCTCTGAAGAGTTCTTTATGTTAAATGATTACCGAGATAAGGTTTTTCCAAGTGAAATATAATTTCCTCAAACAAAACGAGGAAAAAACAGATTATGAACCTATTTCCGCAAATATCTTAAAAAATTATTACCCTTAGGAAAATGATTATTATAAACTATTTTATGATATATTTAACGATGCAATTATAATTATGAACAATTTCTACTATTTACTGGTATCCAAATAATTTTTACTTCTGATACAAATTTATTCTTAATTAAAATACTAAATAATTAATTCCAAATGCTGAACTTAAAATATTAAATATTGAGGTGTAAATAGTTGACCGTAGATTAATGCTTGAAGAAGTTTGTCGGGGGGTGCGGTCAGCAAAGAACAACATAAATAAACAAAACCATATTTATTTATTTTA
>NW_027104976.1:55874-70752 GCF_000696795.3 Halyomorpha halys | reverse complement strand
TTTATTGTTTCTTAAAGGCGTAAAACCCTCTGGTCATCAACGCCTATGGGATGATAAAAGTAAAAAAAAAATAAAATAAATAAAAAAAATAAATAGAAAAATAATTTAAAAAATAAAAAACATAAAAATCGAAGAAGAGTTATAATTTATAAAGAAGGCGATGTGCTTTTAAAAATTCAAATACTCTTGTAATTTTAGCTTCCTCATCTGCAAGAGTTTCAGATAAATTTGGGGTTAGTCCTATCCTGTTTATTGTTGGCAAATAGTACACAAGAGTGAGTACACTCTTCGAAAATATGTCTAATCGTAAGAATGGACTCACAATATTTGCACGTTGGAGGTGGCAGTTTTCTGATCAGGTGAGAGTGCGTGAGGAGAATATGGAGAGTAAGAGTATGAGTATGATTTTTTTTTATATTTTTGTTATACACAAATGATACTTAAATACATATCATAAATACATGTTGAAGAATTTCTAATACAATTTTTGAATGTTTCACCACTTAAATAAAAAAAAAGAAAATGGTATCCGAATCATTCGGTTTTCGTTAGAATTGAAAAGGTTTAGAAAAACATATTTTCTATAGTAACTTCCTATGATTTTCTATAAAATATATGATTTCAAAATTTTTCCGAAAAAATACGTAAAAAAGACAAATGTAATATTCTTAACACAAGGCAAGTACCGACCGAACATAAATATGCTAACTGCAAATATGAAAACTTACACAATATTAAATTATTTGTTAATTAAATTAAAATATTTTACCTTTAACCAATAATCACTTACCATAGCATAATTGTCTTTAGAAAACAAATTGTCCCAAGATTCTTTGAACAATTTTTTAAATCAGTCTGAAATAACCAATAGAACACTTTAACTACAATTCATAAAAAAATTCAGTTACTTTATTTTACGCCCGAACGCCTTCATATTTTTTTCTTTTAAACATGAAAAATATATTTTAATTATATTATTTCAAAACTTTTTGAGACAAGGTAATTATTTATTATATAAATCAAAAATTAGTATCCAATTCTGTCTCAACACTTTATTTTTCACAAGTCCAACGTTTCGGCCATTCTAGCCATCTTCAAGGACATCTTCAATACAAAACTCCTCCTCACATTAATTTACAATTTCTATTGCAGGCTTTTCTGCCCAGGTCATTTTCTTTATTCTAAGTTCAAAACACAACATATTTAAAATTTAAAAACATTAACATTTATTTTTCTCTATAAGATTATCAACAATATAAAATACACCACCATATAACAAACCATTTATTACATAGATAAATATTCTGACCTGGGCAGAATAGCCTGCAATAGAAATTGTAAATTAATGTGAGGAGGAGTTTTGTATTGAAGATGTCCTTGAAGATGGCTAGAATAGCCGAAACGTTGGACAAGTGAAAAATAAAGTTTTGAGACAGAATTGGATACTAATTTTTGATTTATTTAATAAATGAAAAATATATGAAATTGTTATTATTATCATTGGATCTGATCAACGGCTGAAGTTTAAGTTATATATAAAGCTACCTGCTAGCATGCACAAAAATTTGATAAACCAATTTAAGGTTCAGTAAATCCTTCAACGGATCTATCAGTTTTAGGACCTTCCTGCTGATAAAATGACATTTAAAAGGCAATTAATTTTTTTACAAAACAAAGAAAGGAATAGAAAACATCGTTTCAATCGGACTAGTATTAGCAAGTATACAGCTTTTTGATGTTTTTCTTGAGAATCACTCATTACCTGCATATACAATATATTTTATAAATTTTACTTAATAACATGTCTTTCGGTTTTGTTATAGAATTTCATAAAGATTTACCAAATCTTTTGGCATGTCATGATACGGCTCAGGTGTGCTAATCATAGTGGTTGAGATAAGAAATCAAATATTAACGAATAGTAACGAGGCCAGCAAAGGCAACAGGTGTGCTTGGAGATCCTAATTCACACTATCAGGGGGAAAGGTAAGTTCCCTGCGTAGTATAAATGTTGCAAGTGATCCCCAAAGTAGAGAGATATACAGATGACTCCAACAACTTCTAAGTGAGCTCTGCAATAGTAAGTGCTATAGTTAATTCACGAGTCTTAATGACCAGAGTTGTTAAGTGGGCTTTAGGGTAAGTAAGAGACCACTCGGAGTTATATATACACGGAAGTATTTATATAATGAGTTCTATTAACTATAAACGCTAGTTAAATTTACTCCTGTCAACTTATTCATTTTATGTAATCAGCCAACCATCAAAAAATTAAAATAATTGGAGAAGTTTGTCGGGGGGTGCGGTCAGTAAAGAACAGCATAAATAAACAAAACCATATTTATTTATTTTATGCCGACGTTTCGACCTGAGTTTCAGGTCTTTATCAGGGCTATAGAACAAAAGAGATAACTACAACATTTAGAGTAACATACAATGGAAAAGGAATAGTATACAAACAAATTTAGAATTATATAAAATATTGAATTAAATCATAAATGATAAAAAAAGATAACTGATAATTGAATAGTACACAATTTTAATTGATTGATAATCGAGGAATTGTATGTTAGTAAATTGAAAACAGTGACAGATGAAATATAATATCATGTACGTAAGAAGATATGAATAACATAAGATATGCAAGTAGTGTCTAAAAAAACTGAAAAATTAAATAAATAAATTGAATCTACAAATTGAACATTATGACAAACAATGAAAAATAGTGAGTGGCTTATATCTGAATTGCATTGTGAGTATTAACTTATATATCTATACTAAAGATATAAAAATATACAATAGGAAAAGGTAGAATATGGAGAAAGGGAAAGAATAATGTAACAAATATGAGAACGAGAAAGGATAGAGTAAATAAATATGGTTTTGTTTATTTATGTTGTTCTTTGCTGACCGCACCCCCCGACAAACTTCTCCAATCATTAATCTACGGTCAACTATCTACACCTCATTAAAAAATAAAACAAATTAATTTTAATCTGACAAGCTGCAGTATTGAATCAATAAACATATCAATAAGATTATTAATAATAATTAATGAACAGAACAACAAAAAAGTTTAGGCAAACCAAAGTAAATAACATAGTGAGTGATACGTGTGAAGACTCGACCAAGAGATTAAAAATTATTTTCGATACAGCAAGCCTTAAAAATAACCGACTGGCAGTATTAATCCAGATGGTATACACTTTACCCGACGTGTATTGGTGTATTAGTGTATATAAGTACAAATAAAATAAAACAAATTGGTGAGTGTGCGATAACTTTTGAGTTTATACAGACTAAATGCAGAAAACTATTTTGATTTTTTATTAACGATTATTTTTCGGCGAGTGTCCTCGAACAAGTGTGGAATATTTTACTATTTTAATCTTTAATTAGTAATTAACTGTGCTAATTGCAATTAATAAGTAATTGATCAAGAGAGATTGAAATTGTGCCAACGTTATATAGTATAATTGGCTATGACAGAATAGATTAAAATAAAAACGAAAAATTTAATGTCGCTCTTTAATTGTTAAAGCCTGGGACACAACTATTCTTGCAAGTTCAATATGTCTTTCATCTTTTTTTTTTTTTTATTTGAGCCTATGTATTGAAGAACAAACTGGTACAGAAGCAGAGCGCAGGTCCTAACCTGTATCCCTTGCACAAGAGTTGCAATACCTACTACCCTCCAAAGGACATCTGCTCTTCGCTTCGGGTTTTTTTCCCTTCCCTTTTGAAGACCTTTGTCCTTAACCCCCTAGGGCTTACCTGCCTCTCCTAGTCCATTGTGCCTATCGTCCTTTCGAGGTTATCTCATTGAATGATACAAAAAGATATTCGCGAAGAAGAAAGAGGAGCGAAATTGTAAAGGGATCTAAGGTGCGCATTAGCTCGGTATAATTTCGCATCCCTCGCCATTGTCTAGCTGTTTACATTAAATTCAATGGAGTCAAAGATATATTGGCACATTCGTCACGCTGAGGAACGCTCCCATAATACAGCGAAAAAAAAAAGTTTTGGCAGCCATCCGTTAGGAGAGGAACAGTACATCAGATATTTAAAAAGGCAGATGGTTCTGCAATTAAATGGATCTTTTCAAACCCTTTAAAAACAAAAAAAATTAGCCTTGCTTTAAAAAATATATTATGTAAATATATTATATATTATGTCTATTTTGAAAATTATATGTTATATTGTAGTGTACTATATATTAGATAAAAAAATATTAATAAAACTTTCAATGAAACAATTACATGAATATTTTATATAGCTTCAAATTTATTTAATTATTAATAGTCTGTTTTCATTCAATGATTCTTAAATAATAACGTGTGGAACACATTATTTACAACACCTAGAGATTTAGGTACATAAAATCCGTAAAAACATAAAGTAAATCCCAAAACAAAAATAGTACAAATTAAAAAATTAAACAAATTGGATACGATTTTTATCATTTCTATAAACAGTCAAACTTTAAAACTGCTTATATTATTTAATTAATTTTATTTTTTTTTTTCAGCTAGCTCGTTCAGAGGAACAATATCAGTATCTTTGACTCATCCCACCCCCAAGGGTGATGGCCCATGTTCTTCATCCAAGACTTTTATTTCCCCTCTCACAAAATAAATTTTGTTCATTATAATTTATTTAAATATCATGTATATTTAAAAGCTACCACTGAGTTCGTTAGAAATTAATTAATATAAAATAAGAACAGAGTTGGTCGTTTTGTTTAATCACCTGGGCATCTTTTATGCCAAAAATATTTGTAAAATAACACGCCATCTTGTACTTTATTTATATTATGTATTTTCTATTTTTTTGTCTTAACATAGAACATATTAAAATTCATGTTTTATTTATCCACAATAGCTCCTCCTCGACCCCCCCCCCCTCAAAAAAAGTTGATTAATAATACACGATTAACCACAATGTAAGCAATAGCAAAAGAAAAAAAGAGCCGAATATTTGAAATAATTATCTAGAAAAAAAATAGACCAACATCAGATTGTAAACAACACAGACCTGGACACAAACAAAACAAACAATAATCACTGTTTTGAAACTGGAGGTCTCTAGAGTCTGTGAGGTAGTGGAGGGTGGCTGTCCTTGTATCACAGGCAGCCGCAGACATCCTTGACTCAGTAACGGAGGTCTGTCTCGGTCACGAAGAGTCTGGGTTGTTGTGTGGCTTTCACTTCCGACACTTCTTGTAGTACATCTGGAGGAACATGGATAGTGGAGCTCCGACAGCAGAAGGAGGTTGCAAGGAACAGAAGATCCTCTGAATGGTTTACTTGGTCCGATATCCACACTAACTAGAGAAATTAGGATTGTTTCATTATACGTTTCACCAATTTTATGGTGTTAAGCACCATTACTCTTTGTATGCAAAATACATACTAGGCATCTTCCTTGCATTATGCATATTACACCTTGGATAGCAATATATTAAATTTGTGAAAATAATAAAAGTTCAGAGAAAGATATATCCACTTATCAAATATAAGAGTACTTAAATTAAAAATAGTCATATATTCTTTCTAATTTATCGGCATTTTAAAACTTAATAAAAGCTTTGTGTATCTTTTTTTTACATTCCTTCGTTAAATTTATTGCTCAAAAAAAAAAAAAATGTTACAGGCAAAAGAATGTCACTACCATACTTATAAAAGCACTTTTACTTAGTACGTAGGTACTGTAGCAACTCTGGCCGTGTGGTAAATATTTGCATAACAACTTCTGAAAGCGCAGCAAACAAGTTCCGAGATATAAATAAAATTGTGCATATTAATATTCAGGCATGTAGTTGAACACTATCGAATATCTAAACTTTTTTTCCAAAAATATAGCCAGTTATCGACATACCTTAACCAGCAAACGTACCAGCAGAGCGTTTCATGGGTATGGTAACATTTCGGTTCTTGCAAAATCCGTCAACCCTAACCGCCCATCGCAAGAACAGAAATATTTTGGCACCAAGGAATATCAAGCAATATTTACCAAATGCAAAAATGTGTTAGTAAGCGAAAGAGTGATTATTCTATTCAACCCAATCTTTGCATTGACCATAATGACTAATGCTAGCCCAACTTACAGTTATGTACTTGGTCATATTATTGACCGTTATCAAGAATGAACGATCGATAGCTTTCCCATCGCGTTTATTACCAAACGCAGAGCAAAATTATTCCCAGCTTGACAGAAATGCTATATCCATAGTTTTTGCTGTTGTCCAGGATGTTATTTAGGTAGAGATAAAGATCCGGAGTCGTTAAAAGTCAAGCTGGAGGTACAGCTGAGGTCTAAAGAACAACCTAGACAAGCTGCTCCCAAACGTTTTCACAGTTGCACCCTTGTTGGGCTAAAAAAACTTCGCAGCACCTTTGTCGAGCTAAAAAAAAAGTGCACAATGATCCTTGGAGCAGTAGATCGAAAAAAAAAACAGTACAAAGTAAATGTTAGAGTGCAATGCATATTTGCAATTTTAATTTTATTACTTTTCTTATTATTTTTTTTTCTAATATTCTGAGAAACTGAATTTCGATTGTGTACCCAGTTTAGGAACTACCGCTCCAGACAGTGCAATTCTGTTCAAGAGCAATAGAATTTTAATCCCCAAAACTCGCAAGGCCGAAGTACTAAAACAACTGCATTCAACTCAAGCTAAAATTACTTAATTAAAACAACTACAAAGCCGATATTGTACATCAGTAAACAAATATAAAGCGATAACAAAAAAAAAAGGCATGTGAGTGCCAGGAGTGCAATTTATTTATTCTTAAATTTTATTTATGCCCTTCCAATGGTTGAAAATATTAAAGCTCTAATAATAAATTTTCAATTGGTATAACTAAGAAATGTAACATGTAACAGGGGCCATACATCACATAACAGGGGCAATACTTATTTTCAAATTTCCATAGATTTTCTGTAGCAAGAAATGAACACGTAGCAGAGCTCTTACAGTACTCGCAATATCGGTTACGGACGGATTTAGTAATACAGAAAAAAAAGCTTCCCCCGTTTTTCAGAATAGTACGTTTTTTACTATCCTTTTATTTTCATTAGAATATTTAAAAGGATTGGACCAAAACATGACAAGCCACATAATGAAATTTTTAAGTAGAGCATTTCGAAAAAAATTGTAATTTTTATTTTATATTTTAAATAGATCATATTCTCTAATATATTATATATGTTGGAATTATAGTGTTATGCAAGCTAACACAATAAATGTCCATAAAGAGAAAAAAAAGGAGCATTATGCACAAAATTCTGTCTTTGAAATTGTGGTTTTTCGCATTCTAATACCAAATCATTCATGTTGATAAGAATCTACATAAATAAACATTCACTAGAAAAATAGAATAGACCATAAAATTGAAAACAATATAATAATTATAATTTTTTAAAATATTTATTTGAATGAGATTTGGTAGAAATAAATTACAGCGGTATATACTTTCGGTTTAATGGCTTACGTTTCGCTTCTTTTCATCATGTTTTCCTCTACGACCTGCTTTATTTTGTAAGGAGTGTTCCTTGAGTAAAGAATTATGCTGATCTATTTCTGAAGGTTTTCCCCAAATCCTTTATGTTGTATTCCCTGTATTTCGAAACTGATTTTGCTAACAAATAGTAATGCTGGTAATAGAGTATTGAATTAGTAGTTAGCTTGATACAACCTTTCGGACGTATTAAATTATATTGACAGAAATCGATGCATATTAATTTATAACATCAATCGAGATATCCGTCTTACTCATATGCGAACTTTTGTAACGAAAAAAATCGAGCATTCTTCACTAGATTTATTTTTAAGGCTCCAATTGCTTTTTTTGCTGATGTTTTGGTACGGCTAAAGGAATTTTCCTGTTTCAAACGATTTTCCGACTTTTTATATTTAACTAAAATTTATAGAAGTGTGTATGCTACGTTACAAGATTTTTTAGGAGCAGTCTTACCAATCTGAGATTTGCTGGCGGTGGCGGTTCGAATCCAGCCAGGGGCGTTGATTTTTTTTTGATTGAGTAAAAAAAGTCTGACCCTCAACCATGGTTAGGCAGTATAGGACTCTAATTTCTTGGCCGAAAAAAGAAAGTTCTTTAATTCATTTTATTGCCTAGACCCTTTGGCTTCTGATACCTTCAATTATATTACATATTTTAATAAAAATTCTCCACATCTAGAGAATCCACAGCCACTCATACTGAAACCAATTAGCAGTGATAGTGGACAAAAATCATTAATCACTAGTTATTTCCTATACCTATACCCTAAAAAAAAAATATCATTTATTGTTTTTATACTATTCTAAAATCTTCAAAAAATTTTCATATGTAACTCGAGGTTATGAAATAATGATACGTAAATTCAAATTCAGGTTTTTTTCATTGTCCGTAACGATGTGCAAATTTTGAATGTCCTTAAGGTGGCGATGCTCCAAACAATATGGTATAGAGAAGATCTAATATTACCATTTAAAGATAATTGAGTAATAAGTGAAAATTAATGCCTTAGAAAAAAATAATGGACAATTTTCATGATTAAACCAGGAAACCCCCGAATTTTCCTGACCTCCCCAAAGGTAGCCTAGCGTGTCCAAGTTCACTGAGCTGTAGCCGATCTTACACCAATTTGGCACCCGGCTGGCCCAGACTTCCGTCTAAGTATGAACTCAAATACAAAGGCTTTGTAACTCTATTATCCCTTAAATATTGATTTAAAACAGATGTAATATAATAATTAAACTCAAGAATATTTTTTTTTGTTATAAAAAGTAATAACATGGATATTATTTAATTTTAGTAATAAGCTATACCATTAGCTATCCCGGTATACTTACACGAAGTAGGTTACCCCTCAGTAACTAATTTATATTCTAAAATAACATCTGTAGATCAACTCCGTGTATGACAATTACCCAAGGATTTGTACAATCTTATTAAGGAAGAAAAAGTACTTTTGTGTCGTCGCCAAAATTATAAATGTTTATGCATAAAACGTTAAAAGGATACGTATAACCATTGAATGCATAGCGACTCCACTATTACTGATTTTAACTCTCAAAACCACTTTCATAGTCTTTTCGATCAGCCATGACATATTAAAGGAACTTCAGCACAAGATCCCGTTGAAATATTTCTCAACCAACAATTGGTCATCAAAATAATTTTTTTTGTTCTCACTTTGTATTTCCGAAATTCTACATATCATATAAAATGATTAAATCAAGAAGCACATTGAGAATATATCAACATCGATTGCACACGATATGCATATTCCGTAGTTTTCTTTTATTAAACAAATGAACAAAAATTCCATTCAAAGTAACCAAAACATGTTTTTTAGAACTAACAGCTGTGTCATATGATGCATGTGAACTTTTACCAATAAGGAAACATAGACAAAGTGGTATACTTATGTCGACATGAGCAAAACGACAAAATTACTCTTATTTAGCTCTGAACGCAGATATATTTCAAGAGCTGAAGAGCGCTCCGAAATGGAATGGCACTTATTGCTAAGTGGCGTTTTTTGAAAGTGATTCATTAATGGCGACATTTTTCATTTCAGTCTGGTGGGGTGCCTCCCTTCACGAAACAAGGGTATGGAAGGGGCGTGGATCATTGAAAACATTTAACTGGCGTTAAAACGAGTTAGAACCAATTACTGTATATAGATGGTTGACCGTTTCTAAATTAATAAGAAGATGGTCTAGATTACGTTAAAAAAAACAGCAATTAAAAAATATTCTCAATTATTCATTCAGAGCTGAATGAGCAGAGATAGTTTCGACACATCTTGCAGGTTTATCAGAGATAAATATAATATTTATGTCCCATATTACTTTATTAATAGTGTAGTGCGGTGGATTAATGAGTAGGGTGCGTACTGTGCTCCTAACTCCAAGGACCTGGGGTCGAATCCAGCTGTGGTAGATAATTATTTATTTTGTTACTGAAGCCATGAGACAGCCTTGAGGGTTCGGGGCCCACCCAGTCTCATAAACTGGGTACCCTTACTGAAAAATCTAGCGGTCATCAAGAACAAATCAACTCCTTATACAGCCGTTGTTCAAGAAATAGTATTTCCTTATTAAGTATCAAACCTGACCCTTCATGGGTTTTATCGGTTCACATTTCTCATTTTCATATTACTCTATTTATATACCACACATCAAGGCGAAAAAAAAATCGGTGCTGATGCAGCTGATGTAGGAGTATAAAAGTAACTTATACTTAAAGCTGACTTTAATATAAGGGGACAAGAAGAATAGGAAAAATCTAAATTGAAAGAAAGTTATAAATGAAAACCAAAAAAGTACAATAACTGATATAGGAATTACTAATAAACTGATAAATTAATAATACTGAGGAAGTAATAATTGATAAAGTAAGAATTTTTTGGTAATTAAAGAAATAACAAACCTAGTAATAAATAACTGAAACTATCGATCAAACCATTAGTTTGAGAAAAAGATAATAACTATCAAGATAATTAATTATAAGTAATAAAAAAAATAATTCATGGGTAAATAAATATATCGATGGTTTACCTCACAGTGGTACTGAGTACATTTCTACTAGCTTTAAGAAAAATACAATTAAAGCTTATCTCTTTTAAGAAAATTATTTTTCACTGAATTTTCCTTGTATTGTTTGTAAAGTTAGTGGAAATGTACTTGGCACAATTGTGAAGTAAGCCATCGATATAATGCAGAAGGGAAGAACACAGCACTAATATAAAAAGGTAGAATCAAATAAATGGCGGTAATAAAACGAGGTGAGAAAAGAGTTTAAAAATATTAACTCTATCTACACCTTATATTTTACCTTAATGTTCCTACAGTGTTCCTTTACACATTAGATTTATCCTATTATATATAATAGTTTATATACTTCATTAGTTATTAGCATCTTAAACTTAATACCTTATTACTGTTACCTTAATACACACAAGGAATCAAAAAGGTTTTTTTAAAATTTTAATTGTAAAAGAAGAATAGAAATTTTCAATGTTTAAGACCAAAATTATTTTCAATCATTATCATGAAGGTAATGCGGAAGCAATATAATTCATATAATTCTAGATCTTCAAAGATAATTATTCTTGCTCATTCCAATAATTTATACCCAAATATTTGTATTTTATTTTATTTTTATTGTATTTTTTTTAAATTTGAATATAAAATTTAAAATCTAAAAGTGAGACCCATCTTCATTAGAATAACTCATCACTTGTCATTTTTGTTTCATTATGACAGCCCTGACGAAGCACGGCAAAGTGGGTTGCAATGTTGGTTAGCAATAAATAGTTTTCTTTTACTATTTTGATACCTTTATTGTCCACCACCCGGACAATCTTCCTACAATTATAATTTTAGATTTTCTGGGTCATAATTGTGGCATGTAGTAGGGACAGGATATCGATATCGATATTATTGAAATATCAATATTCTGTAACCAATAATATCAGAATACCAATATTTTCCTCCAATATATCGGTTTTTCAAAAAAATATATTTCTCCCCAATTTATTTAAAACCAATTATGTATATGTATAAAATAGATGAGCGAAAAAAAATCCTAGGTGATTTACCCTCTAAAAATTATCATACACTTAAGAACTTTATATGTATAAATTATTTTTTACACCATAAAAAAATTCAATTTATTCTAATTAAATTGAGAAATAACATTGAAACCAAATATCGATTTAGCAGATATAGAAAGATACAATATTTTAAGTACATATTACTAGTAATTTCGAAATTCGTTAGCGATAGTGGACTCAAATTATGATGGGTAAAAAAAAGTGTCCAATATGAATTTGTTTTACAATCTGATTTACTATTAGAATCGGTTGAACAAGAACACCCAATTCCGTCGGAATTTCTGGAGTTAGGTGCCCTAAAGAAAACAGTAAAAAAGGAAAAAAATCATTTTTACACTTTTTTTTTTCTGTAGCTTGTGTTTATTCGATCTTTCACATTATATTGTTACACTAGGTCTCAATTAAATTACATTAAGAACCGATTTATTCCAAGCATTGAACCACTCTCTACTTTTATTTTTATTTTAACGTAATAAGTTAAAAGCCATAAGAAATTACCATTTATTTTCTTAAATTTTTAGGTGGGTTTGGTTGACTATAGATTTCTTTAATTTGTATTTATTACTTCTACTTGGTGAGTCGTATCGATGGTAATTAGTAATCATGACTTCTTTCCTTCAACACGAATTAATCTCTTTTAACTTAATAGAGGAATGAATTGATATTATAGAAAATAAATATAAAATGTACATAAAAAAAATGATTGGAAATATGCAAAAATTTCAGTATAATAGTGATTACCATTTATTGAGAATTTTTATTTTATTTACATTAAAACGTTTGTCAAAAATAATACTATTTGCTATACTGAAGACCAATAAGTCTTATTGCGATAAGTATTCATTCATACAATATAAACAGAAAAAATAATTAAAAATTAATAATATAATAAATGAAATAAAAGTGTACATGGTGTAAGATAAATAATAAAAATAATATATGTACTATGCAAAAATAAATAACATAAAAATGGACAGATAAATTAATAAGCATAAGAAAAATTAATATAATAAATGAATGTAATGAAATTGATCGTTTTCTATACCTATATAAAATTAAATTAAATTAAATTTTATGATTATGCCAAAAAATACTACAAAAACTTGGAAAATAAATAGAAGTAAAGAGGGTAATGTTAGGATCAGTTGACTATATTTAAATACATTTAAAAAGTTTAAATATATTTTATAAAGTTTCTAAAGTTGGTAACAGGAAAGCAGGAGGAGGGAGGAGCTCCTGGTGCAGCCCCTTCATGCAGCGCTGCACTGCGGGCGTCATGCAGTCTGTCACTCTGCATTCTACTACTTAACAGGAAGTTACTTTTATTTTTAAATAACATTTACCTAATCTTAAAATTAATTTTCATTTAATTATTAAAATGATAAATGTAATGGCCTTCCTTGTCACACAACTGGTTTATGTTGATAAATATAATTTTAACGAGTTCGTTAATTTCTTTATGAGATTCACCAACTTATTTAAAGGTAGTTAGGTATGCCTTTAAAACTCACATGAATGGAAAGTTAATGAGTATGTAAATTTTAAGAAATATGTTTGTTAACTCTACTATTAACATTACTTAATTACAAATTAATTTTGTACTAAATAGGACAGTGTAATACGTTATCTATTTCAATTTTATGAAATACTAAAAATCTCTACAAGTATTTTACGCTTTAGATATCCACGAAAAAATTCGGTTCCATTTCTTTAATCCAATTCATATAACGAGTAAAACACCTATTACTATCAATCTGATTTTCAGATATTATGTGGGTTAGTATCTAGGTGGCACTGCTCCAGTTTTATCATATTCCATCAACATCATTGGCTTACACAGGAGCAAACCTATTTTCAGGAAGCCCTGTTAGATTTTTCATATATAACATTTTTATTTGTTTATTAATTTTTTTCTCACTTATATAAAAATATATATCTTTTGGGTATCACATACCACATACATATCTGATGGATAGGTATTAATACTATACCTGTATAATAAATTCCCTTTTACAATATATTTGTAATTTTCTCATTTCCTGTTTTGGGCGTGATGAATGCCCAAAATTTAGACCGAAACGTCGACACAAATAAAATAAGATATACTTATTTGTATTACTTTCTGCTAATCGTACCCCCTCCCAATCACCTATAACGCGTATTATCTACGGTAAACTATAAACACCTCATTATAAATGATTTATTGCATGAAAAAAATACTATAAAATAAAATTATTGAAATTCAGAAGTATTATAAAAATTTGTTTTTCAACTGTGTATGCAGGATCTGGTGAAATGGATAATTTATTTATTTTACACTAATATCCAACTTTACTCCAAATTAGAGTCGAATCAGAATTTTCGAGAGATTTTAGAGTTTCGGAATAACGGTGTGTCAAGGGAAATTGTTTTACACATCTATTAGGGAAAGTAGTCGACGGAATTTGAAAAAAATAATACACGACACTAAAGGTAAAAACCTTCACATTAGAATCAAATGAAAAATTCAATCCATTAAACCCGAACAAAAATGGTGAGCAAACTGTATGGCAATCCAGTAATATTTTTTATGGTTTTTAATAGATAGTTTGGCAGTGCTGGCGTACATATCCAAACTATGTATATGACGACCAGTCTTTATTGTGTACTTATTTTCAAATAAAACTTTTTTACCTGACTCTTTGTTAATTTTTTTTATTGTATCGGTTATTTGCTAATTATATAATATAATTGTTACTATTATTATACTAAATATTTATAAACAATATCTGATACCGGCAACGGACCTTGCATATATTAACCAGTGTGGTAGAGAGGGCGGGGGACACATTCCAAGCGAATGCCATACTTGGCGCTCTGGCAGGGAACGCCATGCGAACGCCCAAGGAATGACCCGCAAGTTCACATAATTAATTTCTCCAGCGATTACTAAACTGCAAGCCATTAATTAAATTTTCTACTTGTGGACAAATTTACAAATCGGGACAACAAATATTCCCTCTTCTAGATAGTATGTTAATATTATGACGTTATAAATATTTATATCATTATTTTTTATTACCCCAAATAGAGTATAAGTTCACTTATTTAGATCTGTTTTATATAAAAAGGGATCATCCAGGCTTTGATTTTTGATCATAATGAACTGATAAGAAATTATATTATATAACGTTAACTAAAATTTGTTAGCGATATAAGTTATGACATAAATAAAATTATTAGGGCCAACCGTTACTTTTGCTCCAATAAT